>NC_134485.1:1529678-1582178 GCF_040206685.1 Ascaphus truei | reverse complement strand
ATGTACAGACTACATAAGTGGATGTAATGCAATGACTTGTTGAGCTGAGCTCCTAATCTGCAACTACAATAAAGCAGATAGTCTCTACCTAAAGGAAAGAAGAAGAGAAATAATGACTCTTCACTATATATCTGTGACCTCCTGCAGTTAACACTGCACTGCAATGTAAAAGCCAATCTATGCATCATTTGCATCATTAAAATCTGCTGTGTGCAGGAGGGCTCCGTTAGATGTATTTCCTTTCTATACTCATTAGGGGACAGTAAGTCTCTGGTTGCCACGGTGCTCTATTGTTAGACTTTCGTAGGTTTCCTGTTTGACACTATCTCTCCAATAAAAGCATTTTTGTTTCTCAGGTAAGACCGAGCGCTTTGAGAAAAGACGAATGTCCTTTTAAGTAGAAGACGCATAAAATGTTCTGCCTTCCGGCATCTTCTCTGCAGCGCCCGAGCGCTTTACTCACGGGTTTCTCTATCTGTTCCTTTATTGTACATCTCACAGTCCCAAATGACCTGCTTCAGATTCTCTGCTGCATTAGGTGCTATTTAAATCACAATTGAACGAGGCTGAAAAACCTTTTTTTCCCTTTGGGGGTAGGTTGGGAAATTCTACTTCACATTTATTTCATTTGTTATATATATTGTTTATATATATTTTTTTATTATTCAGTTATTAATATTTTTTGAAACCTGTCACATTCACAGCTCTAACCGAGAAGTGAAGACATACAGTACTGTATGATTATAAAACATTCAATTCAAGACGCCCGTCACAGAGAGGACGTACAGTACAATAGACATAACATGCTTCACATGCAGTCACTTTGTACTTCATGTACATACCATGAAACACGTCAGCATTTTGTTTAGATTCTGCGCCACAACAAGCAAGAATTCATTTAAAATATTTAATATTGTGACGGTGAGAGGGTAACCAGGCCATCAATAAAGGCGTGATGCCCGGCTGGATCCCTCTGAGTCATATTGTGGGGTTTAGAGTGTCAGCTCTTGTACCCATTTGTCGTACATGAAATGTATGTGATTGTGCGACAATAAAGAATTTTCTATGTTTTACCTTTCCAGGAGTGCCAGCGAGCAGAGATTGCTGGGGGAGGGGGGGAGGGTAGTGCCAGCGAGCAGAGATTGCTGGGGGAGGGGGGGGAGGGGAGTGCCAGCGAGCAGAGATTGCTGGGGGAGGGGGGGAGGGTAGTGCCAGCGAGCAGAGATTGCTGGGGGAGGGGGGGGAGTGCCAGCAAGCAGAGATTGATGGGGGGGAGGGGAGTGCCAGCAAGCAGAGATTGCTGGGGGAGGGGGGGGGAGGGGAGTGCCAACATGCAGAGATTGCTGGGGGAGGGGGGGGGAGGGGAGTGCCAGCGAGCAGAGATTGCTGGGGGAGGGGGGGGAGGGGAGTGCCAGCAAGCAGAGATTGCTGGGGGAGGGGAGGGAGGGGAGTGCCAGCAAGCAGTGATTGCTGGGGGAGGGGGTGGGGAGGGGAGTGCCAGCAAGCAGTGATTGCTGGGGGAGGGGAGTGCCAGCAAGCAGTGATTGCTGGGGGAGGGGGTGGGGAGGGGAGTGCCAGCAAGCAGTGATTGCTGGGGGAGGGGAGTGCCAGCAAGCAGTGATTGCTGGGGGAGGGGGTGGGGAGGGGAGTGCCAGCAAGCAGTGATTGCTGGGGGAGGGGAGTGCCAGCAAGCAGTGATTGCTGGGGGAGGGGGTGGGGAGGGGAGTGCCAGCAAGCAGTGATTGCTGGGGGAGGGGAGTGCCAGCAAGCAGTGATTGCTGGGCTATTAGTTTCAAGGAGGGGTTTACGGAGAAAGTCTTGTCAGAATGTGTCTAGTTAGCGGGATACACAAAAAATGTACCCGGGAATCAGGTCGGATTCTCTGATACATTGAGACACGTTGCTCCGGCAAAATCTCCCCTTGAAAATGCTGGCGTGACTAGGATTCCCTGCTTCAGCACAGACCAGGAAGGTAAATGGGGCATAGGGATGTGTGGTATCCCTGAAATGGTAAAGGGGTCCCTAGTATAATGTGGGGATGCCCAGTGAATTCCCAAGTCACTCAGAACCTGGTATTGGGGTCCTGGGGGTACTCCAACCAAATGTGAGGTTGCGAGGGTTTTTATGAAACCTAAGTCCAGTTTCTAAAGGGAATGAGATACAGCCCTGAAAATGAACCTAGGCATTTTTTCATTCTATTTTGGGACATAGAAAAAATATGGGAAAGTATATTTTGTTTCACATTGTTTAATAGAACAGATGCTTTTGTACGGTATTATGAGCTGGGGACTTCCAGGTCCACGGTTCCGAGAGACCATGTGGCTGCTAAGCTTGGTGCCACCAAGTCTGCTCGGGTCCCAGACATGAAAGCCTCAGAGGTTGCCAAGGTGTGAAAGCCATTTGGGCAGCGGAGTTAGCCTCAAGTACTCACGTTCTGGGATGAATGGAAGTCCTCTGACCACTATTTGCTTATAGCCAGACTGCGAGGAGCTTAACCCCGCGGGTGGCTTCTGACTGACAAGTGGCAGAGGTGCCAGGTTGGCGCATGCCCTGGTCAGTATCCGAATCCGTGCTTGCCCAGCTTAGATAGACTGGCAACACTCTGATTGGCTGGTAGGATTTCTCCCAAACACGGATTGGCTAGAGTATTTCATGAATGAAGTCTAAATACTATAAGAAAGCCAGCAGTCAATCCGGTTGAGAGATTCACTCACATTCTAAGCGCCAAAACAGCAGCGGCAAATTCGAAATCACCAAGAGATGCTCAGAGAGAACTAGCAGCGACCGGCTTCAGAGATTTCAAGGCGAGAAATTTTCTAAGTCCCACTTTTTTTTAACTTCAGTTAAACTTATCTGTAGCTTTTTTAATGTTTCTATGCTATACAGATTTATCTAATCTTTTCTAATACCGATATTAAAACCCCTATTATTGGGCAACATTGGTGCATCATTAATAGTATTAAATCAGGTTGCGGTATTACTGCACACAACATTTACAAATCGTATGCAGAGGAGTATTAATGCTCCTTGGTACAGATGTTATAATTAGTGCCACGGGAGACCAGGCAGTTTACACCTTTTTACCAGGATCATTCATTGAGCAAAACAAGGTAATTAAATAAATTGTGGTTTATTCACTTAAAATAGGCAAACACACATTGGAACACAGAATACATAAGACAGACACACACGTACTGGGGGGTCTGGGCTACAAAAATAGACTTTCCTAGCTGAAATGAACAAAAAAACAAAGTCTTTAGTTGACCGGGACTTTTCCTGGAACTCAAATCGGCGTGAAGTTCTGACGCCGCCGCTCTCTTCCCTCCGGAGGTGCTGAAATCACTTCACCGGGAGTTAGCTCCAATCGCCCTGGAACTAAATTTGGCAGTGATCCCTGCCGCGACCGCTACGTTCCTTTTTGAGAACTTGTTCCCAAAAAGCTAGACCTGAAATTCATACAATTCAATACATTCGAATTTGCCGCTGCTGCTCTGGCGCTTAGAATCTGATCACCGGATTGGCTGAGGGATTCTTATAGTATTTCAGAGTTCATTCATGAAATAATCCAGTCAATCCCAGCGTGGGAACTTTCCTACCAGCCAATCAGAGCGATGCCAGTCTACTGAAGCCGGGCAAGCAGATCTTCTGAATCAGCCAAGGGCATGCACAAGATTGCCACCCCTGCTAATTGGTATGCAGAACCCACCAGCTGGTCTAGGCTCCTCACAGTCTGCTGGGGCAAATGGTAGTCCGCGGACTCCCATTCATCCCAGGACGTGGGTACTCAGCCTAAACCTCCTGCCCAAATGTTCTTCACACCTCTGGCACCCTCTGTGGCCTTCATGTCCGATGTCTGGGTAGACACATTGGCACCAAGTTGGTAGCCCAGTGACTCACCCAGAACATCGGTCTGGAAAGACCCAGCTCATAATATCGTTGTCACTAATAAAGGTCAAGCTCTCTTGGTTGCCCCTGAGTCACGTGGTGGGGTCCTGGAGTGTCAGCTCTTGGACCTGGCTGTCATGTATGTACTACTATGCATTGTATGAGAATATGCGACAATAAAGAATTTTTGTGTTTTTGCCTTTCAAGGGGTGCCAGCGAGCAGAGATTGCGGGGCTAGGAGTTTCAGGGTGGGTTTGACGGAGAAAGTTTTTACCGATTGTGGCTATGTAGCGGGATTCCCGAGTTACAGGATACCCCAACGATGTACCAGGAATAAGGTAAGATTCTTGGCTACATTGAAGCACAATGCACCGGTTAAACTCCTACCCGGAAAAGTTATTGCAGCTTACCTCCAAGAGTTCCTGCTTCAGCACAGACCAGAGAGGTAAAAAGGGGCATAGGGATCTGTGTTCCCAGGTATAGTCAGGAGTCCCTGGTTTAGGGGGAGTCCCCATGGTATATGCCCAAACCCACGGAACTGGGGATTTTCCAAGTCTGTGGTTCCGAGATACCTGATGGCCTCCAGGCTTGGTGCCACTGTCTCTGCTCGGGTCCCGGACATGAAAGTCTCAGAGATACCAAGGTGTTAGGGTGGGTGGAGAACTGGAGTTACACTCAAGTATCCCCATCTTGACATAAAAAAGGGCTATCTGGCAACCATTTGCCCGTCCCCAGACTTTGGGGAGGCTGGCCCAGCGGGGGGTTCAATATGCTAAGTGGCAGAAGTGCCAGGTTGGCGCATGCCCTTTAGTAGAATTGAAATCAGTGCCCGCCCAGCATCAGAGTACCAAAAACTCCTCCTTCACCCACTCCCCGCTAAACCCTCTGTCCCCCATCCCCATCTCGCCTCCCCCTCTCCCCCCTTCCTCTCCCCACCCTCCCCCCACCTTGGGGTGGAAAATGTTGGACCAAAAAGACCCTGCCCTTTAACACCAAGTTGGGGCTGGGAACCTAGAGGTATAAAAATGAAGGGTATAGCTGTACTATCAAGGTACAAAGAGTATGTATCTCGCAAGATACCAATAAGAAATAATAACTATGCCCATAAGCACTAATATGTTCCTAACCGAAATGTACACAAGTCATGGAGAATCTGTATGTATTCTTAAATGCTCTGTATAACTCCATGTGCAGAGTATCCTGTGAAACCACACCTCACGCTTCCCCCCCTCCAATCCATACTCTTCCACCCCCTAGCGCTGATTGGCTGTAACGTTTTGTGAATGGGACTCAAAATCGTATAAGAAACCTAGCAGCCAATCAGGTCGAGAGATTCTAAACACCAAGACAGCAGCGGCAGATTTGAAACGACTAAAAGATGCTCTGGGAAAAATAGACGCGCGCCGGCTTCAGAAATTACAAGACGAGACATTTGTTCGGGGCCAAGTTCTCAGAACAGAACGTAGCGGTGTCAGCGGGAACTACACGCTGAAAAGAGTACCAGGACGTTTGGTACTATCTCTCGGTCAAGGGATTTGGGCAGCTCCGGAGCGGATACAGCGGTGGCGTCTGGTAATTCATGCTGAGTTGAGTTGCAGGACTTTTGCGGGTAACCCCCGGTCAACCAAAGACTTTGTTTTAAGGACTATCTGAGTTAGGAAAGGTTAGTTTTTTTAGCCCAGATCCCCAGTAAGTGTGTTTCCCTCTGTATAAGTGTAACTCACTGTGTGTACGTCTGTTTCCCAGATCCCCAGTAAGTGTGTTTCGCTCTGTATAATTGTAATGTACGTCGGTTTCAATGGATAATGTACCATTTATGGATTACTCCTTTGTTTACTCTGGTTCGCTCAATGAATGATCCCGGTTTAACGGTGTAATTGCCTGGTCGCCCATGACAACCGTGCTGAAGCATACATGTATTTTTAAGCACACTGTTGAATAAAATATACATTTTTATGCTTTCATACGTCTTCTGGTTATGGGGAATAGAATAAGAAGCTGCACTGTATTTCTTACTGGCCATATTCCCCACTCACTACAAACTGGACTTAGATTTTAAAACTCCTCACAACCTTATCTATGGCTGGAGCACCCCTAGAACCCTTATACCGGGGTTCTGGGTGACCTGGGCATTAACTGGGTATCCCCTGAACCAAGGGACCCCTAGACCGTTCCAGGGACACCTCATATCGCAATCCCCCATTTACCTTTCTGGGCTGTGCTGAAGCAGGAAATTCTAGCGGTGAGTCGCGCAAGCGTTTTCAAGGGGAGGTTTTTCCGGGACAATGTGCCTATATGTATCCGAGAATCCGACCTGATTCCTGGGTACATTTGTGGGGTATCCAGCAACTCCGAAACCCAACTAGCTAGACACATTCTGACAAGACTTTCTCTGTAAAACCCCCCTCAAACTCATAGCCCAGCAATCCCTCCTCGCTGGCACTCCCCCCCTCACCCCTCCCCCAGCGATCCCTGCTCGCTAGCACTCCCCCCCTCACCCCTCCCCCAGCGATCACTGCTCGCTGGCACCCCCCCCCCTCCCCCAGCAATCCCTGCTCGCGGGCACTCCCCCCTCCCCCCTCCCCAAGCAATCCCTGCTCGCTGGCACCCCCCCTCCCCTCCGCCAGCAATCCCTGCTCTCTGGCACTCCCCCCCCTCCCCCCAGCAATCCCTGCTCGCTGGCACCACCTCCCCCAGCAATCCCTGCTCGCTGGCACCCCCTCCCCCAGCAATCCCTGCTCGCTGGCAGCCCCTCCCCCAGCAATCCCTGCTCGCTGGCACCCCCTCCCCCAGCAATCCCCTGCTCGCTGGCACCCCCCTTCCCCAGCAATCCCTGCTCGCTGACAGCCCCTCCCCCAGCAATCCCTGCTCGCTGGCACTCCCCCCCCTCACCTCCCCTCCCCCAGCATTCCCTGCTTGCTGGCACCTGCTCCCCCAGCAATCCCTGCTCGCTGGCACCCCCCTCCCCAGCAATCCCCTGCTCGCTGGTCCCCCCCTCCCCCTCCCCCAACAATCCCTGCTCGCTGGTACCCCCTCCCCTCCCCCAGCAATCCCTGCTCGCTGGCCCCCCCTCCCACAGCAATCCCTGCTCGCTGGCCCCCCCCTCCCCTCCCCCAGCAATCCCTGCTCGCTGCCCCCCCCCCCTCCCCCAGCAATCCCTGCTCGCTGGCACCCCTCCCTCCCCCAGCAATCCCTGCTCGCTGGCACTCCCCCCCTCCCCCCTCCCCCAGCAATCCCTGCTCGCTGGCACCCCCCTCCCCTCCCCCAGCAATCCCTGCTCTCTGGCACTCCCCCCCCCTCCCCCCAGCAATCCCTGCTCGCTGGCACTCCCCCCCCTCACCCCTCTCCCCCAGCAATTCCTGCTCGCTGGCACCCCCTCCCCCAGCAATCCCTGCTCGCTGGCACCCCCTCCCCCAGCAATCCCTGCTCGCTGGCCCCCTCCTCCCCCAGCAATCCCTGCTCGCTGGCCCCCCTCCTCCCCCAGCAATCCCTGCTCGCTGGCCCCCTCCTCCCCCAGCAATCCCTGCTCGCGGGCCCCTCCCTCCCCTCCCCCAGCAATCCCTGCTCGCTGCCCCCCCCCACTCCTCCAGAAATCCCTGCTCGCTGGCCCCCCCCTCACCCCCCCCTCCCCAGCGATCCCTGCTCGCTGCTCCCCCCCCCTCAACCCCCCTCCCCCAGCAATCCCTGCTCGCTGGCACCCCCCCTCCCCTCCCCAGCAATCCCTGCTCGCTGCCCCCCCCCTCCCCCAGCAATTCCTGCTCGCTGGCCCCCACTCCCCTCCCCTAGCAATCCCTGCTCGCTGGCACCCCCCTCCCCCTCCCACAGCAATCCTTGCTCGCTGGCACTCCCCCTTCCCCTCCCCCAGCAATCCCTGCTCGCTGGCACCCCCCCCCCTCCCCTCCCACAGCAATCCCTGCTCGCTGGCTCCCCCCTCCCGCCTCCCCCAGCAATCCCTGCTCGCTGCCCCCCCCCTCCCCTCCCCCAGCAATCCCTGCTCGCTGGCCCCCCCTCCCCCAGAAATCCCTGCTCGCTGGCACCCTCCCCCAGCAATCCCTGCTCCCCCCCCTCAACCCCCCTCCCCCAGCAATCCCTGCTCGCTGGCTCCCCCCCTCCCCTCCCCTAGCAATCCCTGCTCGCTGGCACCCCCCCTCCCCCTCCCACAGCAATCCTTGCTCGCTGGCACTCCCCTTCCCCTCCCCCAGCAATCCCTGCTCGCTGGCACCCCCCCCCCTCCCCTCCCACAGCAATCCCTGCTCGCTGGCTCCCCCCTCCCGCCTCCCCCAGCAATCCCTGCTCGCTGCCCCCCCCCTCCCCTCCCCCAGCAATCCCTGCTCGCTGGCCCCCCCCTCCCCCAGAAATCCCTGCTCGCTGGCACCCTCCCCCAGCAATCCCTGCTCGCTGCCCCCCCCCTCCCCCAGCAATCCCTGCTCGCTGGCACCCCCTCCCCCAGCAATCCCTGCTCGCTGGCACCCCCCCCCTCCCCCAGCAATCCCTGCTCGCTGGCCCCCCCTCCCCCAGAAATCCCTGCTCGCTGGCACCCTCCCCCAGCAATCCCTGCTCGCTGCCCCCCCCCCTCCCCCAGCAATCCCTGCTCGCTGGCACCCCCTCCCCCAGCAATCCCTGCTCGCTGGCACCCCCTCCCCCAGCAATCCCTGCTCGCTGGCACTCCCCCCCCTCCCACCCCTCCCCCAGCAATCCCTGCTTGCTGCCCCCCCCCTCCCCCAGCAATCCCTGCTCGCTGGCCCCCCCCCTCCCCCAGCAATCCCTGCTCGCTGCCCCCCCCCCTCCCCCAGCAATCCCTGCTCGCTGCCCCCCCCCCCTCTCCCAGCAATCCCTGCTCGCTGCCCCCCACCCTCCCCCAGCAATCCCTGCTTGCTGGCCCCCCCCTCCCCCAGCAATCCCTGCTCGCTGGCACCCCCCCTCCCCCAGCAATCCCTGCTCGCTGGCACCCCCCCTCCCCCAGCAATCCCTGCTCGCTGGCACTCCTGGAAAGGTAAAAACACATACATTCTTTATTGTCTCATAATTTTTCACAATGCATGTACAATCACTGGGCTCAAGAGCTGACACTCCTGAACCCCAATACATGGATTAGAGGTAACTAAACAGGCTTAACCTTTATTAGTGAGCCTGGTTACCCCCTCACCCTCACAATTAGTTCCTGTCTCACATATTTATCTCTGTGTCTGTTCTGTGTCGCTTCTGCTCAGGTCCTGGATAAGTGGCTGATAAGTGGATGTTGTGTAACTGTGCTGCTGGTCATCCTGATCACACACCGATGCTGCACGTCATCCTGATCACACACCGATGCTGGTCATCCTGATCACACACCGATGCTGATGGTCATCCTGATCACACACCGATGCTGCTGGTCATCCTGATCACACACCGATGCTGCACGTCATCCTGATCACACACCGATGCTGCACGTCATCCTGATCACACACCGATGCTGCACGTCATCCTGATCACACACCGATGCTGCTGGTCATCCTGATCACACACCGATGCTGCACGTCATCCTAATCACACACCGATGCTGCACGTCATCCTAATCACACACCGATGCCTCACGTCATCCTGATAACACACCAATGCTGCACGTCACCCTGATCACACACCGATGCTGCACATCATCCTGATCACACACACCAATGCTGCTGGTCATCCTAATCACACACCGAAGTTGCACGTCATCCTGATCACACAACGATGCTGCACGTCATCCTGATCACACACCAATGCTGCACGTCATCCTGATCACACACCGTTGCTGCACATTGATTTTTAGATCATGATACATTTTATTTAATTGCAATTGAGTGTCTCCAGCTGGGTGTATCCAAGGATCCTAAAGGGTAAAATTGTGTAAAATTGCATCGTTTTTCTTCTTTAACTGGTTCTCAAGCTTAAAATGACATTGAATAAAGAGGGTTTTATGGCCTTCCCATACTGCCCCTGTACAGACAGGGCAGAGCGTTTTCGTAAGGCCAAATTATTTCAGACAGGGCAGAGCGTTTTCGTAAGGCCAAATTATTTCTTGTCACAGTGAAAGGTAATTTGAAGAAGTTGAAAGGATTCAAAATTGTAGTCACTTTTAGCACTTAAATGCACCAATGATAGACTTATTTAATACAAATGTCCTGTAACAGACGTTATTGACCCCGTTATTGAGCCCGTTATTGACCCCTTATTGGCATGGCTGATTTAAGACCATGGCCACTTCTCCCCCTGGCACGATGTGTATGTCAAACAACAACGCGTCAGCAAATGCAATAATGTCTGCAGCATCGGTATAGTATCCCTTGCCAGTGTTATATACAGGCACACTTGTGGAATGCCCTTCCCCTCAATACCCGACTAGCACCCTCTCTAACGACCTTAAAGACCCATCTTAAAACACACCTGCTTAACGAAGCATACGAGTAGCTCCGTGGCTGATACTATACACCTGATACATAAAGCTTGGCCCCCTGCAGACACACTTACCAGAACGCCCTCCTACTGTCTCTGTACATTCTCCCTACCAATTAGATTGTAAGCTCTTCGGGGCAGGAACTCCTTTTCCTAAATGTAACTTTTATGTCCGTAGCACTTCTCCCCTTTATGTGTTATTTAAATTAGTTATTATTTATATGATTGTCACTTATATTACTGCAGTGAAGCGCTGTGTACATTAGTGGCGCTATATAAATAAAGACAGACATGCCTGTGCCTAAGTGATAGAGCAGCTCTGCAGTGTGCAGCCTGGAACGGATTCTCAGGTCCGATATACTGGCAGCCTGCACCTCAGAGAAAGGAAACAGAGCTGGTACTTCACAGCCATACGGGTTTTTCATTAAGCTGCAATAGTGCCTATCGGGCAGTTTTAATTGATGTTTCCGTGCCCCGGTTAATTCTATCCCAGTTTAATGAAGAACCTCTCAGAGAAACCTGAGTCCCAAATTAAAGTGGATGATTTATATCAGGTGAGTTGACATTGAACCTGTTTTTCATGCAGTCAGCTAAGTTGGCCTCTTTGTACAGTAACCCTTTAACCCTGGCTCGCCCCTGGACAAGACCAGGTCAGGGGGGCAGGACACCTGTTATCCACCTACCCGCCTTCCCCCCCCCCCCCCCCCCACACACCTTTTTTTTCTTTTTTCTGTGGTGTCTTTATTTTTTGTTTGTTTACAAACAGATAACGTGGGACAATTTTGATAAGAATATTTTTATTTTTCTCTCTCTCTCTGTCTCTGTCTCTGTCTCTGTCTCTCTCTCTCTCTCTCACCTCCACACAGCCTCTCCTCCCACACCTCTCTCTCTCTCCCTCTCCTTCTCTCTCTCCATCTTTCCCCCCCCCTATTGGTTTGAAGTTCTATTGGTATGACCTCTCTCTCTCTTCCCCCCTTATCTCCCCCTTAGCCCCCCACCTCTATTCTCCTCTCTCTCTCTCCTACACCCAGCCTCTCCTCCCATCTCTCTCTCTCTCTCTATCTATCTCTCTCTCTCTCCTCCACCCAGCCTCTCCACCCACACCTCTCTCTCTCCCACACCTTTCTCTTCCCACCACCTGCCCCCCACACCTTTCTCTTCCCACCACCTCTCTCTACCACTTCAATAACCTCTCTCTCCCCACCACCTGTGTCTATGTCCCACCCCAACTCTCTCTCTCCCGACTGCCACTCTGTCTCTATCTCACCCCCACTCCCCAACTCTCTCTTCCTCCTTCCCTTTTCCCCACCTCTCTCTTCCTCACCCCCACCTTTCTCTCCCTCCCACATCCACACTTCATATACACACAATAAACACACAATCACATATTGTGCACAAAAAATAGAAAGGGTATTATGTACCACAATACTTTAACTACACTGATAATCCATTCCGGCATGCTAAAATACTGTAGATTGAAGCTTTAAATCTGAGATGAGGGATGATATTTCTAGACCTGCATGACAGTGTTATCCCACGAGTCCGTTTGTATAGAAGAGGCTAACATTCTAGAAGATAAATATGCTCGCAGCAAACCCTTCCAATTGCATTAAAGTCTCCATCTAAGTTACTCCGAAGTTACTTTAATGTATGTTCCAACCGCCATACATCCGCATTGTTTCTTGTCATGTTCTTGGGGCAGGATGAAATATGAGAAAGTTAAAATGGGATGTGATTGGCCTCCTCATTCTGCAATATTCAACTATTTTTCTCTTGTTGATTTCTCAAAGACTCCAGAGTATTTTCAGCATCAGAAATGTGTCTATTTGATGGAAAACCTCAAAGGAGAACTTCTCCAAACAAAAAACCCTGAAGAAGACAGCAGTGGCAGAATGGTGTCAAACCACAAACTGCCCGACATCTTCTTACTGTATTTGATCTCAGGGCTGAGATATGAAAAATAAGCTGTATAATATTATGAATGGTGTTCATAAAATATTTTAACCCTTCTATTCTCAAAATGTGATGCAATGCATTACTGGGCAGTATATGTAATTGAGACATGTCCTCTTCTTAAATAATTAATTCCTGGGCATTATATGTAATTGGAGACATGCCCTCTTGTTAAATAATGCATTCCTGGGCATTATATGTAATTGGAGACATGCCCTCTTGTTAAATAATGCATTACTGGGCAGTATATGTAATTGAGACATGTCCTCTTCTTAAATAATTAATTCCTGGGCATTATATGTAATTGGAGACATGCCCTCTTGTTAAATAATGCATTCCTGGGCATTATATGTAATTGGAGACATGCCCTCTTGTTAAATAATGCATTTCTGGGCATTATATGTAATTGAGACATGCCCTCTTCTTAAATAATTAATTCCTGGGCATTATATGTAATTGGGAACATGTAATCTTGTTAAATAATGCATTCCTGGGCATTATATGTAATTGACATGCCCACTTGTTATATAATTAATTTATGGGCATTATATGTCATTGGGAACATGTCCTCTTGTTATATAACGCATTCCTGGGCATTATATGTAATTGGGGCCATGCCCTCTTGTTATATAACGCATTCCTGGGCATTACATATAATTGGAGACATGCCCTCTTGTTATATAACACATTTATGGGCATTACATATAATTGGAGACATGCCCTCTTGTTATATAACACATTTATGGGCATTATATGTAATTGGGAACATGTCCTCTTGTTATATAATGCATTCCTGGGCATTATATGTAATTGGAGACATGCCCTCTTGATATATAATGCATTCCTGGGCATTATATGTAATTGGAGACATGCCCTCTTGTTATATAACGCATTCCTGGGCATTATATGTAATTGGAGACATGCCCTCTTGTTATATATCAAATTTCTGGGCATTATATGTAATTGAGACATGCCCTCTTGTTAAATAATTAATTTCTGGGCATTATATATAATTGGAGACATGCCCACTTCTTATATAACGCATTCCTGGTCATTATATGTAAATGGAAACATGCCCTCTTGTTATATAACGCATTCCTGGGTATTATATGAACTTGGAGACATGCCTCTTGTTAAATAATGCATTCCTGGCCATTATATGTAATTGAGTCATGACCTCTTCTTAAATAATTAATTCCTGGTCATTAAATGTAATTGAGACATGCCCTCTTCTTAAATAATTCATTCCTGGGCATTATATGTAATTGGGAACATGTCCTCTTGTTAAATAATGCATTCCTGGGCATTATATGTATTTGGAGACATGCCCTCTTGTTATATAATGCATTTCTGGGCATTATATGTAGTTGGAGACATGCCCCTTTGTTATATACAGATGCAGCGGCCGTTAGTCGGACATTTCACGGAGCCGTTTTTGTATGCTCTGCTGTATTCCACACGGCATTCATGCTACATTCACGCTGCCAATCACACCAGGTACCCCAGTGTTTACCGCGATTGATCTGTTTGAATTTAATGGTTTCAGATTTCTTTGGGTGCAATTCTTTGCGTATCCGCCAGGTGGCAGAAATGATTGAATTGTAATGAGTACAGTACTGTGCTACTGTGTCAATTTGCAGGTGTTAAAAAGGCAGATAAAAACCAAGTCAAATGTACCACAGTGGTCCATTGTGAATCGAACTTGGTCCTTGAAGACGCTGAAGACATTATCAAATTTAGGCGTTTCATAATAAAAACTTTTAAAACACAAAGCTGTGGGCTTTTTTCTACATTCCTATCCTTGCACAATTGCTGACTGGACTGGACACCATGTGTACAACGTACACGTATAAAAAACCTAACTGTAGTTATGCATTTTTAATATTTTCTGCAATTAATGCTGCAACAGATAAGATGGCGACTGTAGCAGAAACATTTGAATATTTAATTTTGAACTACGATTTTTACAAATTTTCACCTGACGTTCGTGGGTGGAAACATTCGATAAGGCAAACCTTAACTAACGATCAGTCATTTTTTTGCATTGACCCTACACCAAGAGATAGAAGTGGGTATTGGGGTGTGGTCCCAGATTTTTACAGTATGTTTGATCATGGCAAATTCAAAAGGAGAATGGTCGGGTTTAATCCATATAAGATTCGTCAATCCCAATCCAGCAATGTGCCAGTGCCAGCAACAGCGCCAGCAACAGTGCCAGCACTGGCACAAGCACTGGCTTACAATAACGGTCCGGCAGTCAGAGAAAACCTGGAGAACGGCAATCCTTGCTACCTGTCCCCGCCAGAATACCTGCAAAATTTACAGCCTGAGTCTGATTTCACACACAGGTACCAGCAAGCTTGCGTGTTCCAAAAAGCTCTCCAGCTTCATCAGCTGTCAACTACAGGTGTAGCAGACCAGCTGTCACCTGTCAACTATAATGCAGACTACAGGAGTGACAGTGGCTCATCTTCTACCCGTTTGGTAAAGTTTAAAATGAAGATAAATATAATGTACTACAGTATACTGTATTACACTATACAGTACACTATTAAGTTTAAAACTGCAGTTCAAGCTACCTTGTTTAAAAAAATATATTCTTTTTTTTTTAAAAACAATATGTGCATAAATAAAATATGCACACATACAAGTGATTAATTACAGTACAGTGAGCTGCAGACCGGTCCGTTCTCATGTAATCAATCGCTTTGCTCAGGGTTATTTATTTTAATTCAGTTCTTGCACAACATTATTGAAAATGTAGTCCTGCAATATGATTGACTGAGCAGTTACTACAGTAGATACAATTGGTGGACAGCTAGGGAGAGGGCATGACTCAAGAGCCAGAGCCTATCAAAAGTTTGTTCTCATCGTAAAAGCACACATGTACTGTAGGATATTGATTGAATTCCTGCTTTAATTCCCAATGACGCGACTTGACGCGACTTGACGCGACTTGACGCGACTTGACGCATGCGCAATACCGGAAATAATAGCATCATTTATTTTTTCCTCAGAAAAGCTCTTTGACATGAAGTGGCAAAAGAAAAGGAGGAATTTCGATGGAACTCTACTGTAATATCGCTTTTTTTAAACGTTGCTTGCGCATTGTGAATCTGATTTAAAAATCCAAGTAGGCAAAAAATGTAAAGTGTAAGGCTGCGTCCATAGAGATGGGAGCAGTGCTGATGCTGAGGCTCGCCTGGTGAAGCCTGTGCGATTTCATGCACATGCAGGCGAGCCAGCGGGCGCGATCGGGAGGCGGGGGGAGGCTGAGGGAGGCGGGGCAGTGATGTCGCTGGGCCAATCGCTCGCGACGCACTGACGTCAATGTCACGGCGCCGTGACATTGACGCTGCTTCGTGCTGATTGGATGTTTTCAGCCGACAGCGCGCTGAAAAACAGCTTGGCTGTTGGCTGAAAAATCCAACGCCTCAGCGCGCCTGTGGATGCTCACGTGAGCCACCTCTAAAGACATCCTCATTGAGTCTGCCGGGGCTCAGCGCGGAGTGTCCACACGGCTCAGCGCGGCTTCCCCTGCTATAGACGTGGCCTAAGTGTAATTTTTATTGATTAGGAGAGAAAAATTTTGAGCTTACAAAACCTTATACAGTATGAATATATGTTTTCATATTCAATAGTTTTTTACATTGTACAGTAATCATCACTAGTGTCTGACGTTGCATTTTGCAGTATAATTACAGTAGACTTGCATGTGTAATTAATTCTGCTAAGAAACCCCAAAAATAAAAATGTATATCTTTTATTCTCTATGTATTATTTACTGTTCAATACTTTCAACTTTTGCTACGCTTGCTCTTCTATTCATACTGGTTTTATTTTATGCACATGCGTGTATGTCTAATTGGAACCTTGTTTTAACGCATATGTTTGACATCACATTTATGCGCATGCATGTATGTCTCATTGGAACCTTGTTGAAACGCATATGCGTGTCATCACATTTAGGCGCATGCGTGTATGTCTTTGAACTACAGGTATAATCCTGCAGTGTAAACCCTTCTTGGGGATTTGGCGAGAATGACTCCACATTCAATGTGAATTTCAAGTCTGAAAAAAAATTCTACTGCAATGTATACTGTACTTTATGGGGTGGGTTGAATACTGTAATTTTTATTTGGGAGTGGAGGGGGTTCAAATGATTCTGATGAATTTAAAGAAGGAACAATTTTTTTTTACAGAATAATAAAGGAAAAATTAATAATACAAAAATACAGTAAGTCGCTTCTTCTTCAAAATTTACAATCTTGTCTTTATCTTCTTCGTAATGGCTGCATTGCATTCAGTTGTTCTTTTGTCATTGAGAGAGGGGGTATTAGGGCAAATTACTGACTGTTAATGTACATTATGCACACAGTACAATACGTTTGCATATTCCCCCCCTTCCTGTAGTGCTGCAGCGCTGAAAAAAAAAATCACCAGGATTAGTGCATTAAAGGCACTGTGTATTTCACAATATTGGACTGTAACTACTGTCTAACTATATAAATTATAACTACAGTATACTGTACAGTATATACTGTAACTCTATACTGTATACAGTACTATATCTATAATAAGTTATGGATTGGAGCACTGTGTCTTACCTGCCAGTATTGGTGTGTATGTGGGGGATTTCCTGCACGTTATCTTTGCCCAGCTCCAGACATGCACATGCAAAACAGAAATAGAAATAAATGATTATACAGTTCCAAGGTTCCAGAAAATGGAGACCGCGCTCGTCTGTAAACTTCAAGGGGATTCTTCTGAGATGCCTCTCTTCCCGCTGCTCCTTCTCCCTCCGGTGATCAGCCGGCCACAGACAGTCCAAGTAAAAAACAAAAGAGGAGATGGAGCGCAGAGAAAGAAAATGCCAAGGTAAGATATGGGTCAATTTATTTGAACAACAATGCACAGTATTACTTACAATTAGTTTAAAACAGCATACAAGTAGAAGTTCCCACGGAGGTCTGTATATACATCTGTTTGTCACCCCCTGTCCCGACTGTAACACACTGCTTCCAAGTCTCACAGGGTCCCTGACCCGGAACCGGAAGGGTTACCAACCAAGGGTGATAGGCGGGCTCTCGAGCTCAGGCAAAGGCTATGGCAATAGCAACAGCCGCTCGTGAAATGACAGGGGGATATCAGCACTGCTGAATTAGGGAAAATTCTACCGTACTAAAAATGCACTCCTACCCAGGAGTGCAACATAAAGGTATTAAGCAACCCTCAACGCGTTTCACGCAGTATAGCGCTTCGTCAGGAGGTAATTAGGCACTACAGGAGGTGGTCCTATATAGGTCACCACCTAATTGCCCAACACAAAAACCATGTGTAAAACATAATACAAATACTTCCCAAAGGTGAATGTGACTAACAATGAACACACATATACATAAAAGGACATGAAAACATATTCCATATACATAATAATACAATATTAGCTAAAATTATCTCTAATAATAATACATATCCATCTACACTTTTAACAATGATTGAATTAATGGTTAATACTTAAATTATGATTTAAATAGATAGCTGCCCATTTTTTATCGCTAATATACAATTATTATATTGCGGTCATTTTATTTTATTTTAATCTAATAATGACTCTAAGGATTAGGAATTATATGTTTTTTAAGGTTCAATTATAATAGCATGTAAATTGTATATTAGCAATTATATTATATAAGTGGGTGTGAGTGTTATTAAGCAGTGGACATAGAGCAGTATTGTATGTGGGATGCAGCATGAAGTGTGTATCTTAGTAAAGCTTTAACAATATATTCTGAAACAGGCTACACATGACAAACCCATCCTTGAGAGGGACGCTCTGTGGAGTCTGGATCTATCTCCTCCCTATGCCAAACACTTTTGGCCGCTTGTGAGTTGTTAATCTCTATTTTTTTGTATGGTATTAAACTTTATTACACTTTTTTCCCTTTTTCTTATCTTCTGAGGCGTCATCAGGGGGTTTCCCCTCACCCCCAACCCACCCTCCACCAAGAGGAACAGTCACCTGACCAAGACCAGATACCCAGTGTGAGTGTGTCTCCTCCCCCATTTGAATTACCCCAAATGCAAAGTCAAGATATATATGTATGTTGAATTTTCCCTCACTGTGGTCCCCCTCTCTCCTTTATTTTCTACGTCCACATACATCCTAGAGCCACAAGCAGAAGAACGCGCCTGAGGATTTCTCCCCTTACCCACGGGTACCACATGGAGGACCACTGAGCAAAGCGAGGACCACCTGGAGGGCCCCCAGACACCCATGGGTACCCCCGGGGTGTACTGTGGGGCCTGCAGACACCTGTCTGGACCACTGGGGACCCCCGCATGCCTTGGGTTAAAAGTGTGTGTAAAATAATAAATCATGGTTTTATGGGGGTTACAGGGGATGGGTTGTGTATTGGTGCTTACTAAATATTTTTACATTTAAATTTGAATACTAATGTAGATGAGCAAGGTGTCTCGGGAGCTGGACCACATTGATATCAGGTCCGGGGACCTCCTGCTTACCGAGATACAGGCCCCGTTATGGGGTTCCGGTATCTCCTATGCACGGTCACTTGATCGGGACATTTCCATGCATTGGAGATACTGGCACCCCATAACGGGGCCTGTATCTCGGGAAGTAGGGGGTCCCCGGACCTGAAAACAACGCGGTTCTGCTCAGGAGACCCCCTGCTACAATAGACAGTAATAAAATTTAAATGTAAAAATATTTTGATTTCTGGCGAGATTTTCGTAGAAATTGCCGGATCTCTCTCTGCAGCAGATACTGCTGCGGCCGAGTTTATTCGAGCATTTGCCCGTTTTCGGCCGCAGCAGTAGCCTGGCGCGCGCCGGAGGGTGACGGGCGCGCGCCGAAGCAGCGGAAGAGCGCCCTCCGATCGGGGCGCTTTCCCTCCCGCTGCCGGGTCCGCCGGGTCCCCCGGAACCCCCTGCCGCCGTCCCCCACATCGCGGGACACCAGGGCTCCCTCGGGGAGCCCTGGACGCGCGTGCAGGGGGCGCAGGCTCCCGATGACGCGTGACCGCGCGTCGGTGACGCGCGGCACGCCGAGGGGCGGCCACTAGCAAGCCGGGAAATCTCCCGGCTTGCGGATATGGCCGATGAGCAATAAAGTGTGTCGGTAGTGTACAACTCGCCGGGTGAGCCCCTATCGGAGGGCAAGTCCTATCACCGCTGGCAACTCGCCATGTTTGGAAATATTGCTTTCACTGGTTTCAGGCCTTTCTGCATACCGTGAGAGCAACTCTGGTAAAACATGGCGAGTTCAAAACCCTGCCGATAACTTCTATCGGACTTTACTGCATGAGGCCCTAGATCCTATAAGATAGTGTACAGGGGATACGGCTGATAGGAATCAAAGTACATCTTCCAATTCTATTCCCCATACCCAGAGACCTAGGATGTATTAAACCATATTTTATTAATAAACTGAAATGTACTGTATGTGCTTGGGACTTTCAGAACCGATGTCCATGCAGGCTGGCGGGGCTAACCCATAGGCGCCAGTAGGTCTGCTGGACATCAGAGTTCAAAGTAGCCAGAGGATACAGCAGGTGTGAAAAGCACTGTGGTGGCAGGGAACGGCTCAAGTACCCAGGTCCGGGGAACAGTGGCAATCGTTAGGGCTGCCATTTGCTCTGCCAGACCTAGTGGAGACTGACCCAGCAGGTGGCATGAGATAGCCAGGGACCGAGGTGGCAAAACGTGCACATGTCCCTTGGCAATTTCATATTTCCCACTGACCCGGCTTATATTTTATATATATTCCTTAGGTTTCAAGAGTATTGTTTATATTAATAGATAATTGGTTGCTATAGTTTAGATGTATCTTTTATGTGATGTCAAATTTATATATAGTCAAACACACACAATGGAATAACATGTTTGAAACACAGGACTAATTGATGGAGCCAACTATTGATTCAATTATTTGTTCATTCACTTTTTAATGATTTAGTTATAATATATTATACAAAGTCATATGGTTGCTTTCCCATCATCACTTCCAACTGTTGTATGTAAAAAAAACATACATATTATTTTTCTCCTTATCCTATCAGTCCTTATATTTTTTCAAATGTAGGGATATTAAGATTTATTAGTGGGATGCTGGTACTGAATGTTGATTATTATTGTTTAATCATGTATCACTAGTATATAGATTTTGCCTATTTTGTCATTGTTTTATATGTTTTTAAACTTCAATTGCCCTTTTACTGCCGGAGTGTTAGTATTGTTAGTCGTTTGTGTTAATAAAGTTTTTCATTTCAAAGTTACAACTCCTGCACTGAGGTCACAGTTCCCCCATCATTTTGACGCTCCAGGAAGGAGAAGGGATTGTGGGCGATGGCGCACAGAGCTGGTAAGTACTTTTTCTTCACCTTGACAAAGCTCTTTGGTGTGAAAAGCGTAGGTGTGGGCTACTTCTCTTTGTATGTCCTTTTTATGATTCAATAAATTACCTTAGCTTTTTTATCATGGGAACGCTCTCTGCTTAATCATTTTTTTCCTGCATGGAAGTAGGGCTCGGTTTTCTTCGTTTTGTTTGTTTACCCTTGTGAGACCTGATATGGTCAATTCAGAGGATCTGCTCCCGGGCACAGGGATGCAGGTCACCATGCCAGATGGGGAACCTAGGTCAATCCAGGTCACCCAGTATGATGGTACGGGGTAACAAGGCTCTCAAATAAATGTTATCCCCCTTTTTTGGTTACCCCTGATCCGTATACAAGGGTTCAAAAGAGTTAGCTATTGGGCCCAGTAACATTGTAACTTTCCAATGCATAACACGTAATAAAAATATTTGATGTATTTTTATCTTTCTGGGCATGTCAGTGAGCAGGGATTGCTAGGGCATACGTTTCTAAGGGGATTTTGCAGAGGAATTGTTGTCAGAATGTGCCAAGGTAGCTGGGGTCGGGGTTTTCGGTTCCCCTAAAAATGTACCCCTTAGCATTATCTCCCATTGAAACTGCAAGCGTGGCTCACCACTAGCGTACCTGGCGACATCATAGCCCAGAAAGGAGAATGGGGCACAGTAATGAATGTCCCTGTAGCTGAGGGGATCTGTGACGGTGGAGGGTACCCAGGCCAGTAAATAAAGGCATTATGCCCAGCTGGGTGTCCTAAGCCATATTGGGAATTGTGGCAGGTAACTGTGGCGAGAGGGGTTAACCAGGCCAATAATAAAGGCATTATACATGGCTGGTTAACCCTAAACCCTGTTGGAAGTGAAGGGGTTAAAATGTATTATCCCCATAATCCCCTGTTTTCCCCAACACCACAACTATTAACCCAAAATCGTGTTGGGACGGAAGCGGTTAATTGTATGTTCACCACACTGACATGCTTTCCCCTACATCATCTGTATTGACCCCATTTTATCATGTTTACCCCTACACTATTATTTGTGTCCCTGTTTTGCAGCTCTAAAGCTAGCTGCAGGTAACTGGATGTATGGGAAATGTGCTAATTGTATTTGCGGCACTAGGAGTGAGCTAGCAATCTAATTTTTGGATCCCAGGTAGCTGAAGAAATACGACACACCTACATATTTGTTTTATATTGTTCAGACAGGTAGAAACCACATATAAAAAATAAAGTGTGTTTCAGTGCTGGCGTGTGCCTGTGATCTCCGATCAAAGCACATTCAATTAAGGGGCTAACTCACACTTGGAAAGAGCTAGCACGCTAAGTTTTGGAGTGCAACTAAGTATAAAGAAACCATAAACATAACTATAGGGTTTATAATTCTAACACAAAAATAGGAGCGCATAGAGAGAAGGCAAGAAAAACGGAAATTAGTACAAATTCTTTATAACATAAAAAGGGAACATACAATGTACCATAAGATAAAAATGAAGGCAAAATGACACTACATTGAAAATATTACATAGACAATAAGATCATATAAATCTAATAGCGCCTGTGACACACACTGAGGTTCGTGTAAGTACACCCGAAAACTCACATAGGGAAAAAACCCACTCGTAGTAATAAGTGGAGTAGTGTCCAAGACTACAAGATGGTATGACACAGACCTTGAAACTCTAACTTCTCCTAGCGGCGTCCTCGTGGTGTCTCCAAGCTGCAGCGCTAAAGTCCGTCGTCACGGCTATCACATCGCTGCGTATGACGTCACCTATGCGTTTCGTGTCAAATGACACTTCTTCAGGGGGTGGTCATGTGATCCCATGGAGGTGTTTAAATACCCATGTATACTAACACCTCAACCAATTGGGATCACTGTCTGGATAAAATTAGCTACGCCTTCCAATCAGTTAACTACACTTGATACAAATTGTAAATCACAAACATAGATATATAACCACATAACAATAAAAGATGGAGCTATAAAACACTCTACAGGACAGGGAAGGGGAAGGGAAGGGAAAAAAGAAGGAGGGGAGGGCGAGGAAGCGGAAGGGAAGGGAGGAAAGAAAGGGAAATTGGGGAAAAAGGAAATAAAAAATGAAACAATTTCACATTAGCAAGAGATGGTAAATAGATAATCCTATAACACCTCGCAGCTTGCTTAAACTTTGCAGAGGTCAGAGCTAAGCTCACAGGACCCTTGGCTTAAAGTGGTGAATTTCCCATTCATATCAGTATTAATTGTATGACAAAATTGTGTATGTATAAAAAACACTAATTAATATTGTTGGCATGTCAACTAGTTTATCTATTTCATCCAACATTTGTCATAATGCAATTTCATATACATTATTATAAAAATTCATACAACTTCTTATAAAAATTCTTTAAAAATATTTATAAAAAAATTCCGAAAAATTATTTATAAAAATGACACTTTCATACATTTAGAAAAAT
This sequence comes from Ascaphus truei, assembly GCF_040206685.1. Classification (NCBI taxonomy): domain Eukaryota; kingdom Metazoa; phylum Chordata; class Amphibia; order Anura; family Ascaphidae; genus Ascaphus; species Ascaphus truei. Next base: position 1,559,075 of record NC_134485.1, on the reverse strand, counting down.
ATGTAATGAATATATATGTAAAAAATGCCAGAACATTTAGGTCATAATTCTTCTTTTATAATTGTGACATAAGCAGAACTTTTATAAATAAACTATATTGTGTTGGTGTTTTAAAATGTACAGGCAGGAAACGTTCCCTGCCGGCCCAGTAATAAATCCTTTTACATGTAAATATGTTAAGGGTGCATGAGCTGAGGGCTTTTCATCTTTTGGCTTCAAAGGGTACCCTGCTATGTTGGTGCCCCTGTGTCTATGAGAAATCCGAAATTGAAAAGCCTCAGAGAGGCTAGGTGTTAAAGTGGCCAGGATACCCCTGAGTAACAGATCCTGGTACGCAGGTGGGGCCATTCACACTTGGTAGCCAAATCCCAGACTTACTGTCGCCAGGTAAGAAGTTGGACCCAGTATGCTAAGCAGCTTAGCTGTCAAGTTGACACATGCGCTGTGCAAACCCGGAAGCCACTTCTGCCCATGCTATGAACTACTGGCAAGTCTGGGATAGGGGAAAAAGTGTTCCCAAGGAAGGGATTGGGTGCGTATGTTAGTTATAGGACCCTTAACCCTATAAAGATGCCTGCAGCCCAGTCCCAGTTAGATTAATCTGATTTAACAATGATTTGACCAAGTTCCAGCGTCTGTGGTTCCGGAGTGTGAGGGGTTAATAATATCGTAACTAAGGCCTGGGACATAGTACAGTAGGCTGTGCTGAGCCGTGCTGAGCCGTGCTGAGCTGAGCAGATGCACTTACCCCCTGCATCTGTCATCAGCGCGGCATTAGCAGCCGCTTCCGCACGCTTCCGCATGCGTAAGGAGGCTCAGATATTTTGAGGGACAGGCAAATTTAAAATTTGCCGCTCAGGGGAGCGGAGGAGCAGTCACGTGACCGCTCACATCCAATGGGAGTGAGGGACTGACCCTGCCTCCCGCCACGCCTCCGTTCCGCCACGCCTTTGCCCCACCTCCACCCCGCCCCCAAAGCGCGCTCACTGCCTCGCCTGCCAAGACACAAAAAAGCTCCGGTTTGAGCAGGCGAGGCAGAGCAGGAGTGCAGATCAGCGCGGCCCGAGGCACCATGCCCGAGGCCTAAGGATCATCCCCCTCTTCTGGAATTCGTTAGAGCTAAGGGTTCCTGAACGAACCCTGTAAGGATTGAACATTTTTTTCCCCTGTTCGCTGAGATAGAGATCTGGCAAGTTGCGCCCCATAGCCAGAAACTGCTACACGGATCATTGTTAGCACCCACTTGCATGCGTGCTGGGGAGCCCAGAGACTTTGTTTCGTTCCAAGGACATTTGTTTTCGTTTCCCCCCATCCCAGTAAGTGTTTTATTAAGTGTAATTTTGAAGATTTGTGTGTCTGTCTGAAAAGAAATAAATTAAAATGTATTTTACTCCTCTTGTGTGCTCAGTGCAGAATCCCGGTATTAATGTGTAGGTAACACCTGGTCTCCCGTGACAGTAACTGCCTGTGTAATAAAGATATATGGGTGTTTTTACTGCTCATGGGGTGCTAACCGGCGGAGATGCGCCGGGCGTGAGTTTCAGGGGGAATTTTACGGTAAAATGTTGTCAGGGTGTGTTTGGGTAGAAGGGGGCCCATGTTGAGGGTACCCCGAAACATGTACTCAGGAATCCCCCAGATTCATGAGGACATGAGGAACACAGACCTCCTGATTAAATCCTCCCTAGAAAGCAGTTTGCAGCTCACCTCCAAATCTCCCTGCTTCAGCACAGACCGGGGCAGTAAGACCGGGCAGGGAACTGGGTTACAGTACAGGTCCCAGTATAGGCCCAAACCCCAGGACCCAGTGAGGGGTTCCGTACATCTCTTACCAGGTATAAGGTGAAGAAAGTTATTGGGGTTTAAGTTAAAGTGTAGAGTGTTAGCTCTGCATCCCAGTAATGGCTGCAACACTGTAAATGTATTAAAAAGTCTGTGTGTGTCCCGCTAGGTATAAGGGGACAATATCAATAGCCTTTGTTAAAATGTATACGTTATTGTGTCCGGGTTTCCCTGTAACCACGCAAAATAAAAAAGGTTTTAAAACGCATAGCCTGCCGCATAGCGTACAGGCATACCCCGGTTTAAGGACACTCACTTTAAGTACACTCGCGAGTAAGTACATCTCGCTCAATAGGCAAATGGCAGCTCACGCATGCGCCTGCCAGCACGTCCTGAACAGCAATACTGGCTCCCAACCTGTACCGAAGCTGTGCGCAAGCGGGGAGAGTATAGAGCCTGTTACACATGAGTTATTTACATCAATTATGCACATATAGGACGATTGCAGTACAGTACATGCATCGATAAGTGGAAAAAAAGTAGTGCTTCATTTTAAGTACATTTTCAATTACATACATGCTCCGGTCCCATTGTGTACGTTAATGTGGGGTGTGCCTGTTTAATAAAATCATTAAAACTGTTATATTTCACTTTGGCAATGGGTAACGGCAGCTGATGGCAACGCAGGGATAACGGGGACCACCCAACGCGTTTCGGAAGCTGCTGCCTCCTTCCTCAGGGGTAAATTGCCAGCCCTGCCGTGAGGCTTTGTGACCGAAAGCATCTTTTGAATTTGCCGCCTTTGGAGCACACGCGACCACAAGAAGCAGGGGATTTGGAGACACCATCTACACTGTGTCGGGCGCCTCTGCGCATGCTCGTACTGCTTCAACATCAGACAGTGTTTTCCTGCCCCTGCCACAGCGTGGATGTATGCGTCCTCCATTACAAACATCTACATGCGGCGCCTACCGGTTATACATCTGGGAGCTGTGCCAGCCACTGTGAGAGGGGATACTCTCTAATATATCCACTGCGGTTTTACATCTTGGCATCGGTAATCGGGCAATTCGGCCAGATATCGATTGGGCCCTACACTTTGTCCATTTGTGCATAATTGTACTGTATGTTTTTATCTACTATATATTTGTGAAATCACTGTATGTCTGCGTCCCAAGGGTCAATTGCATTGGACCTTGGGCCTGTCACTCCGGCTCAGGCCATGCCCGCCCCCGCACACCTCTCATTGGCCTACGTCCAACACCAATGCCACACTGTCCCACCCCTCACTGACTCTCATTGGCCTGCGTCCAATGCCCGCCCCCGCACACCTCTCATTGGCCTGCGTCCCACCCCTCACTGACTCTCATTGGCCTGCGTCCAATGCCCGCCCCCGCACACCTCTCATTGGCCTGCGTCCCACCCCTCACTGACTCTCATTGGCCTGCGTCCAATGCCCGCCCCCGCACACCTCTCATTGGCCTGCGTCCAACACCAATGCCCTAATACTTCCACACTGTCCCACCCCTCACTGAGTTTTGGGAACGCTCAACCTGCTCTGGGGCCACGCTCCACAGCTATCAAAACCTTCACGTCTGCTACCACAGACTGCCGAATCAGGTACAGAATCTACACACAACGCACAAACACAGCACACACACACATTCACACAACTCCAAACACTGCAGACTGTCTCTTCAAACCCCCCCTCCCCTCCACGCCACACATCTCCCTCCCGCAACCGGACCGCGAGGCCGCGGCCTCCACTCACACACCATGGCAACGATGTCCCTCCCCCTATCCCGCTACCTCACACAGTGTAGCTCCCGCGAACCGCACAGCACGCCTCATCTCCTGCACCTCACACAGCTCCCTACCGCAACCAGACCGCGAGGCCCCCTACCCCGCTACACCATGCCACCAATGTCCCTCCCCCTATCCCGCTAGCTCACACAGTGTAGCTCCCGCGAACCGCACAGCACGCCTCACATCTCCTGCACCTCACACAGCTCCCTACCGCAACCAGACCGCGAGGCCCCCTACCCCGCTACACCATGCCACCAATGTCCCTCCCCCTATCCCGCTAGCTCACACAGTGTAGCTCCCGCTACACACCACTCCCTCCCGCTACACACCACTCCCTCCCGCTCCATTCCCTCCCCGGCGGGGGAACAGGCAGGCTGCCACGCGGCGCCTAAGATGGCGGACCCCCTTCCTCCCTCGCGCTCCATTCCCTCCCGCACCACTCCCTCCCGCTCCACTCACCACCCTCCCGCTCCATTCCCTCGCGCTCCATTCACCACTCCCTCCCGCTACACACCACTCCCTCCCGCTACACACCACTCCCTCCCGCTCCACTCACCTCCCTCCCGCTCCATTCCCTCCCGCTCAATTCCCTCCCGCTCCATTCCCTCCCGCTCCATTCCCTCCCGCTCCATTCCCTCCCGCTCCACTCACCTCCCTCCCGCTCCCTCCCCGGCGTGGGAACAGGCTGCCACGCGGCGCGTAAGATGGCGGACCCCCTTCCTCCCTCGCGGCGCCGAGTGAGAAGATGGCGGCGGCCGGAAGTACAGGTAGGTGTCGCGTGTGTTGCTCCCCCACCTCCCCCCCACCTGCGGCGCCGCCGCCGCCGCCGCACAGAACTGGGAAAGGGCGCATCACGGGACTGAGACGCGTGTGTGTGTGTGTGTGTGTGTGCGTGCGTGCGCACGCGCGCGTGCGCGTGTGTGTGTGTGACACTGCCCCCCCTCCTGTCCACTGCCCCCCCCCTCCTGTCCACTGCCCCCCCTCCTGTCCACTGCCCCCCCCCCTCCTGTCCACTGCCCCCCCCTCCTGTCCACTGCCCCCCCCTCCTGTCCACAGCCCCCCCCCCCTCCTTTCCACAGCCCCCCCTCCTGTCCACAGCCCCACCCCTCCTGTCCACTGCCCCCCCTCTCCTGTCCACTGCCCCCCCTCTCCTGTCCACTGCCCCCCCTCCTGTCCACAGCCCCCCCTCCTGTCCACTGCCCCCCCTCCTGTCCACTGCCTCCCCTCTCCTGTCCACTGCCCCCCCCTCTCCTGTCCACTGCCCCCCATCTCCTGTCCACTGCCCCCCCTCTCCTGTCCACTGCCCCCCCTCCTGTCCACAGCCCCCCCCTCCTGTCCACTGCCCCCCCTCTCCTGTCCACTGCCCCCCCTCTCCTGTCCACTGCCCCCCCTCTCCTGTCCACTGCCCCCCCCGCCGCCGCCGCCACCGCACAGAACTGAGAAAGGGCGCATCACGGGACTGAGACGCGTGTGTGTGTGTGCGTGCGTGTGTGCGTGCGTGTGTGTGTGACACTGCCCCCCCTCCTGTCCACTGCCCCCCCCCTCCTGTCCACTGCCCCCCCCTCCTGTCCACTGCCCCCCCCCTCCTGTCCACTGCCCCCCCCCCTCCTGTCCACAGCCCCCCCCTCCTGTCCACAGCCCCCCCCCCTGTCCACAGCCCCCCCACTCCTGTCCACTGCCCCCCTCCTGTCCACTGCCCCCCCTCTCCTGTCTACTGCCCCCCCTCTCCTGTCCACTGCCCCCCTCTCCTGTCCACTGCCCTCCCTCTCCTGTCCACTGCCCCCCCTCTCCTGTCCACTGCCCCCCTCCTGTCCACAGCCCCCCCCTCCTGTTCACTGCCCCCCCTCTCCTGTCCACTGCCCCCCCTCTCCTGTCCACTGCCCCCCCTCTCCTGTCCACTGCCCCCCCTCTCCTGTCCACTGCCCCCCCTCCTGTCCACTGCCCCCCCCTCCTGTCCACTGCCCCCCACTCCTGTCCACAGCCCCCCCCTCCTGACCACAGCCCCCCCTCCTGTCCACAGCCCCCCCTCCTGTCCACAGCCCCCCCCCTCCTGTCCACTGCCCCCCCCCTCCTGTCCACTGCCCCCCCTCTCCTGTCCACTGCCCCCCCTCTCCTGTCCACTGCCCCCCCTCTCCTGTCCACTGCCCCCCCTCTCCTGTCCACTGCCCCCCTCCTGTCCACAGCCCCCCCTCCTGTCCACTGCCCCCCCTCTCCTGTCCACTGCCCCCCCTCTCCTGTCCACTGCCCCCCCTCTCCTGTCCACTGCCCTCCCTCTCCTGTCCACTGCCCCCCCTCTCCTGTCCACTTCCCCCCCCTCCTGTCCACTGCCCCCCCTCCTGTCCACTGCCCCCCCCTCCTGTCCACTGCCCCCCCCTCCTGTCCACTGCCCCCCCCCTCCTGTCCACTGCCCCCCCTCCTGTCCACTGTCCACCCCATCCTGTCCACTGTCCACCCCCTCCTGTCCACTGTCCACTGCCCCCCCTCCTGTCCACTGCCCCCCCTCCTGTCCACTGCCCCCCCTACTGTCCACTGCCCCCCCTACTGTCCACTGCCCCCCCTACTGTCCACTGCCCCCCCTCCTGTCCACTGCACCCCCCCTCCTGTCCACTGCCCCCTGCCCCCCCTCCTGTCCACTGCCCCCCCCTCCTGTCCACTGCATCCCCCTCCTGTCCACTGCATCCCCCTCCTGTCCACTGCCCCCCCCTCCTGTCCACTGCCCCCCCCTCCTGTCCACTGCCCCTCCCCCTTCCCACCGCCTCCCTTCCCACCGCCTCCCCTCCCAACTTCCCCCCCCCTTCCCACCGCCTCCCCCCCCCTTCCCACCGCCTCCCCCCCTTCCTACCCCCTTCCCACCGCCTCCCCCCCCCTTCCCACCGCCTCCCCCCCCTTCCCACCGCCTCCCCCCCCTTCCCACCGCCTCCCCCCTTCCCACCGCCTCCCCCCCCTTCCCACCGCCTCCCCCCCTTCCCACTGCCTCCCCCCCTTCCCACCGCCTCCCCTCCCCCTTCCCACCGCCTCCACCCCCCTTCCCACCGCCTCCCCCCCCTTCCCACCGCCTCCCCTCCCCCTTCCCACCGCCTCCCCCCCCTTCCCACCGCCTCCCCCCCTTCCCACTTCACCCCTCCTCCCCCTTCCCACCACCTCACCCCTCCTCCCCACCACATCCCCCCTCCTCCCCCTTCCCACCACCTTCCCCCTCCTCCCCATTCCCACCACCTCCCCCCTCCTCCCCCTTCCCACCACCTCCCCCCTTCCCACCACCTCCCCCCTTCTCCCCCTTCCCACCACCTCCCCCTTCCCACCACATCCCACCACCTCCCCCTTCCCACCACATCCCCCCTCCTCCCCCTTCCCACCACATCCCCCCTCCTCCCCTTCCCACCACATCCCCCTTCTCCCCCTTCCCACCACATCCCCCCTTCTCCCCTTCCCACCACCTCCCCCTTCTCCCCCTTCCCACCACCTCCCCCCTTTGCCCCCTTCACACCACCTCCCCTCTCCTCACCCTTCCCACCACTTCTCCCCTTCCCCCCCCCTTCCCACCACTTCTCCCCTTCCCCCTCCCCCGCTCCCCTTCCCCCCCCTGCTCCCCTTCCCCCCCCGCTCCCCCTCCCCCCCCGCTCCCCTCCCCTTCCCCCCCCCCCTCCACTCCCCTTCCCCCCCCCTCCGCTCCCCTTTCCACCCCCCCCCTCCGCTCCGCTTTCCCCCCTCCGCTCCCCTTTCCCCCCCTCCGCACCCCTTTCCCCCCCTCCGCTCCCTTTCCTCCCCTTCCCCCCCCCCTCCGCTCCCCTTTCCCCCCTCCGCTCCCCTTTCCCCCCCCTCCGCTCCCCTTTCCCCCCCTCCGCTCCCCTTTCCCCCCCCTCCGCTCCCCTTTCCCCCCCCTCCGCTCCCCTTTCCCCCCCCCTCCGCTCCCCTCCACCCCCCCCCCCCACCCCTGCACCCCCCTCCCCTCCACCCCTGCACCCCCCTCCCCTCCACCCCCCTCCCCTCCACCCCCCTCCCCTCCACCCCTTTCCCCTCCCACACTTCCACCCCTTCCCCCCCCTCCTCTAACCCTTCCCCCCCGCTCCTCTAACCCTTCCCCCCTCCTCTAACCCTTCCCCCCTCCTCCACCCCTTGCCCCCCTCCTCCACCCCTTGCCCCCCTCCACCACCCCCTCCTCCCCTTCCCGCCGCCCTTCGCCTTCCTGCCCGCCTTACCGCCTCCCCACCCCCGCCTCTTACCCGCCCTTACTCCGGCCGCCTCTGCCTTTCACCCACCGCCTCACAGCCGCTGCACGCACTCAACAGACACCCGCCACACTCGACACATACCTGCCGCCACACACACCTGCTGCCTCCCGCCCCTACCCACCGACATCACTGACCCTCCGCCTCACACCCTAGCAGGACCCCCACTCACAGACAGCACTCACAACCCACTCGCCACCCGCCGCCTCACACCCTAGCAGGACCCCCACTCACAGACAGCACTCACAACCCACGCGCCACCCGCCGCCTCACACCCTAGCAGGACCCCCACTCGCAGACAGCACTCACAACCCACGCGCCACCCGCCGCCTCACACCCTAGCAGGACACACGCCTCACATTTTTACATCACTTATGGCACCAAAATATACATTGTACTGTGGTGTGGTTACAATAAACCATTTTTATACAACATCGTATTACATTTTCTTCCATCTTTCTTTTCAATATTATTATCCAACCTTTACAACAAATACTCACCTATTGTTCCACGATTTATAAATAATACTACCTATTACGCATTTACATCCCGGGCAACGCCGGGTCTCTCAGCTAGTAATATATTAAATATACCTTTTTAGTTTAGTGTGTGGTTCAGCAACATTGCCATTTTTTGTTTGTTTGTTTATTTGTTTGTATGTTTGTTTAGTAGTGTCTTAACAGTATCACACTGTGTATTTCTTTTTCTTTTTTCATGTTTGATTCACGCCGGCTGAGATCTTCTCTCCATCACATCTGGTTGTATATTCAATTATTTACTTTAATTATTCACCTTAATTCATGTGTATAGCGCCATTGATACCCATCCAGCACCATTACTATTGTCTGACTAGGGGTCAGAGGTGTATCTAGGCTGCTACACTTTTTATGTTAATTTATTTTGATAGCATTTGTTTTGATATATATTAGTGTTAGCGCTACCTATTGTTTTTTATTTTTTATTGGGTAATTAAGGTGTTAAAAGCATGGGTCTACCGTGACAGGATCCCTAGGTTAAGGGGGTACCCCAGCTAGTGCCCAGGTAGCCCAGAACTGTATTGGGTTTGTGGGTGCCCCATCCATATATAAGGGTCAAGCCCTGTTTTGGATACCTCTGAGTGTTAGCTCTTGAACCCAGTAACTAGGAACTGGTGTAAAAAACTAAAGTTTCCTAGCTATTTGGCACATAAAACAAAGTCATTAGTTGAGCGGGACTCAGCCCAAAATGCGATGGAAACCCAAATCGGCATGGAGTTCCAGACGCCACCACTTCCTTCTCTCCGGAGGACTTGAAATCACTTGACCAGGACTTAGCTCCAAACGTCCTGGAACTAAAATCAGCTTGAAATCCCAGCCGTGACCGCTACGTTCAATTCTCAAAACTTGGCCGCAAAAAGTGGGACTTACTGTAGAAAATTTCTCGACCTGAAATTTCTGAAGCCGGCTCGCTGCTTTTTCTCCTTGAGCATCGTTTGGTACATTCAAATTTGCAGCAGCGGTTCTGGCGCTTAGAATCTGCTCTCCGGATTGGCTGTTGGGTTTCTTATAGTATTTCAGAGTCCATTCATGAAATACTAAAGTCAAATCGAGCGTGAGAAAAATCCAGTCTACTGAAGCCGGGCAAGAGGGACTTCGGCATCAGACAAGGGCATGCACCAACCTGGTAAAGCTTCCACTTGTCATGCAGAAGCCAACCACTGAGTTAGGCTCCTCAAAGTCTGGGTTGGGGCAAATGGTGGTCCGATTACTTCCATTCACCCCAGGACGTGAGGACTTGAGCCTAACTCCGGTACCCAAATCGCTTTCACACCTTGGCAACCTCTGAGGCTTTAATGTCCGGGACCCGAGCAGACTCAATGGCACCAAGCTTGGTAGCCACATGGTGTCTTGGAACACTGCACCTGGAAGTGCACAAGCATTTCCAGTATACACTTTAAACATACTGTTTAATAAAATAAATACTTTAACATTTCTAAGTCTTATGGTGATGGGGGATAGAATAAGAATCCTGCACTTTATTCCTACTAGCCATATTCCCCACACACTATACCGGACCTAGCTATAAAAACACCTTTCAACCTTATGTAGGGTTGGAGTACACCCAGAACCCCTATACCAGGTTCTGGGTGATCTGGGCATTAACTGGGCATCTCCTCATAAAATAGGGACCCCTTAACTGTTCCAGGGATACCACACATCCCAATGCCCCATTAACTTTTCTGGTTTGTGCTGAAGCAGGGAATTCTAGTGGTGGGTCACACAATCGTTTTCAAGGGGAGATTTTGCCGGAGAAATGTGCCTCAATGTATCCGAGAATCCGTGCTGATTCCCGGGTACATTTTAGGGGTCTCCAGCAACTCTGAACCCCGCTAACTAGACACATTCTGACAAGACTTTTTCCGTAAACCCCCCTTTGAAACTCATAGCCCAGCAATCTCTGCTCGCTGGCACTCCTCCTTCCCCCCCCCCAGCGATCTCTACTTGCTGGCACTCCCCCCCTTCCCCCCTCCCCCAGCGATCTCTGCTTGCTGCCATCCCCCCCCCCCCAGCGATCTCTGCTTGCTGGCACTCCCCCCTCTCCTCCCCTCCCCCAGCGATCTCTGCTTGCTGCCACCCCCCCCCCCCCCCCAGCGATCTCTGCTTGCTGGCACTCCCCCCTCTCCCCCCCCTCCCCCAGCGATCTCTGCTTGCTGGCACTCCCCCCTCACCCCCCCTCCCCCAGCGATCTCTGCTTGTTGGCACACCCCCCCCCCCCCAGCAATCTCTGCTCGCTGGCACTCCTGGGAAGGTGAAAACAAAAATTCTCTATTGTTGCATAATTTACAGCAATGCATTGGCAAACACTGGGCTCAAGAGCTGACACTCCCGAACCCCTATACATGGATCAAAGTTATCCAGATATGCTTAACCTTTATTAGTGAGCCTGGTTAACCCCTCACTGTCACAGTCCTGCAGCTGTGTCTTAAAGCTTTTATTAGTGATGTGATGTGAGAGGAAAAAAATTGACACGTCATCAATATATCTTCAATGGGGAATTTGGGACCAAAACGTCTTGATCGTCCGCTTCGGATCATACAGTATATACTGCGTCCGCTTTGGATCATACAGTATAAACTGCATCCCCTAAATGTCTGTATTTCTGAATTTATTGCCACTCACAGCTGTACTGTATATGAGACAGTTTTTCTGCACTAAGCTTCCTTAACTGAAAAATGCCAATGATCTAACAGCACTCAGCGATTAACTAACCTTGGATATTATTATCCCTCCTCCTTATCATCTCTCTTCTCTCGCTAACACTGCACACCTCCTATTCCAGCACAGCCCTCACAGTGTTGCTTTGTGCATCACAGTCTCACTATTCGCTCTTTTCTAATGTGACTGTATTCTCACTTCTTACTTCTTACCTAGGTGAACTATTTACCTTAATAAATCATTATAAAGAACATGCTAACAATATCTGAACCTTTTAATAGCCCCCTGACCTTCTCCTCTCCCCATGCATGCATATGTACATGTTGCTGTTGATCCTGAACGTTTCAGAGGTAAATTAAATGTGACAAAACACGTTTATTGGAATTCCCGAACCTTCAACTTCAATTTTTAAGCCAAAGTTTCGCTTTACATCCCAACCTTCACCAAATGCAGTTTCACCCCGCGCATATACTCCCCCGCGCATACACTACCCCCCCGCGCATACACCCCTCTCTCCCACCCCGCGCATATACTCCCCCGCACATACACTACCCCCCCGCGCATACACCCCTCTCTCCCACCCCGCGCATACACTCCCCCCGCTCATACACTCCCCCTGCTCATACACTCCCCCCGCTCATACACTCCCCCTGCTCATACACTCCCCCCGCTCATACACTCCCCCAGCGCATACACTCCCCCCGCTCATACACTCCCCCTGCTCATACACTCCCTCTGCTCATACACTCCCCCCGCGCATACACTCCCCCCGCGCATACACTCACCCCGCGCATACACTCCCCCCGCGCATACACTCCCCCCGCTCATACACTCCCCCCGCGCATACACTCCCCCCGCGCATACACTCCCCCCGCGCATACACTGCCCCCGCTCATACACTCCCCCGCGCATACACCCCTCTCCCCCACCCTGCACCTATACTCCCCCCGCGCATACACTCCCCCCGCGCATACACTCCCCGCGCATACACCCCCCCACGCATACACTCCCCCCCATGCATACACCCCTCTCCCCCACCCCGCGCACACACTCTCGCTCTTACTGACCCCACACTCCATTGAGAATGTCACTCTTCCAGCCATGGATTCATTTATTTCACGTTTTACTGTTAGCATTTGATAATGTTAACTGTAGATTATAATTTGATTTTTTTTTTTCTTGAAATTGATGTATTCAAATTTCGCTCTGGGTTAGGTAGGGATGTTTCATGTGTCTGTGTCATGCTCCTTTATAAAATCCCCTGCTATATCATACAATATATTAAGAATGTCCAATGAATGTACAGATTCATAATGTTTATGCCTAGCAGCTTAATGGAAATGTGTTGCTGAACTTACATTTCTAAAAGCTGTTAAAATGGCGAGCATACACAAAACACCAATTTGGATTTTTTTAATTTCTGATCTTTTTGTACTTTTTCTTTTAAATACTGTATATTAGTATCACAATATGATTTAAAACCCTTTTTTTTTTTTTAAAAAAGTTCCAATGATAAATGGTAGTATTTGTTTAACAAGCGTATATGTGTGTATGGGGTCTCTGAGCAAAGAGAAGAGAGAGAAAATGTATTCGCTTTAGAGAAATCAATTTTATTTACAAAATCCATAAATCTATTACACTGCCGTACTTGCATGTTTCACAGAACATCAACGCAGAAGAGATTGTGAGAGGGTTTGTCTCAAAAAGGTCTCTAGGATGATTGGAAAGTCAGCAGCGGCATCTAGTGAACAGAGAGAGAACGGCATGAGATGTTAGCAAGAGAACAAAAGAATAAGAAATAGTTTAGCACAACTCTTGTATGGTGAAAACTTGTCATGTAGTATTTATTCATACCTCCACTAGCCTTTTGTCTGTGTAACCAGGTCCCCCCCCACTCCCCTCTGAGGTTGTGCCCCGTTGCTGCGTTACCTCCGGTTGTGCAGGAGAGCTGCGGGCGGTTGCGGGGGCGTGCGGATGCGCGTGCATGCGTGTCGGGAGCTCCAAGAGAGGGGGCGTGTAGCGGGAGGTTGCTGGTGTGCGCCAGGAGGGCGATCGTGTCGTCGGGGGCTCCAGTGGTTGCGGAGGGCGCCGCCATCTAGCCAAAAAGCTTGCACATGTGCAGTTGAGCGGCGGCGGCCATTCCAGGTTGCGCATGCGCAGTGAAAAGCGTGCGAACGCTAACCAATCAGGGAAGGTTCTTAGAAGGGACTACAAGTCCCATGAGTCTTAGGAGTGTTCCACATGATGCCAGGGAGCCAATAGGAGCTGGAGACTTGCTGCAGACAGGAAAAGGAAGCCTGTCACAGGGAGCACGCTGGCAGAGTGTGACAGAGAGAGGATGGGGACAGAGGGTCCGTGTGGAGGGCAAGTAAGCCTCCAAACTAGGCCAGTATATACCCCCATAGGCCCCAAGATAGGCCCTGAGTCATCCAGAGCTTGTGGCTGCTACAGGGAAAGGCCCTAGCTTAGGGAACGGATCCCTGTAGTGATTAGATATATTAGGGACACAGCAGATGTTGAACTCCTTGCAAAGAGGGTTGAGATCAGGCTTTGCTGGAGAGACTGCAGAGACCTTGACATGGTGGGATCATCTTGACGACGTCGCGGAGAGAGAGAGGATCGGCGGATCCTTTGTGAAGCTTCATCAGACCAAGTGCTGTCACGCCCGGCAGGTAATAGTCTACAAGTGCACCAACATACCGGTCTATACCCAGGCACTGATCACGCCTATAAGGGTGAGTTCTTTGGGAACACTGTGGGGTTAGTGGCCAAGGGACTTTACACGCTGTGGAACTCTTGGGGAGTCTGTGTGAGATACACATTTCTCTGGACATGGTGTGGGACACGGTGGTGGGTAGCACTTCAGGAGAGTAAGCCCTGCAAAGCGTATGGTGTTTGTATATATATATATGTAGCCCTGGTAAGAATTTGGGCTATATATCTATCCTCCTACTGGTGTAAGTCCTGCTAAGTGCAGGCCGCCAGTAGTTATCATGGGTTTCTGCCGCTTCAAACCCTGCCTTGATTGGTGGAGGTAGGCCCCCCTGACTCTGTGTGGAAGGCAAGAGACACAGGGGAGGGGCCTGCTGACATCATGAGTGGTGGGATGAGTTGGTGGGGCTGTCTAAAATTAGTTGCCTGATCCTGTCAGTGGCAGTTGGTGTTAGAGTGAGTTCTGTCTTGGGAGTGAGAAGAGAGAGAGAGTTCTGTCCATAGATCAGGAGGAATGAGTTCCAGGTGAGACAGGCCCTACATGTGGAGTAACTCAGGGCAGACTGAGTAGAGTTGATAGAACAATGGTGGACCAATGCCCCTCACCCAGCTGATAGGGTGAGGGAGAACTAGCCCCACACTGAGTGTCTGTACCTTGGGGTGGTGGCGGGGAGCAGTGAGAGCCCCAGACAGCCCATCCTGAAGGGGTAGAGTCTGGAGGAGAAGGAGGAAGAGACCATTGTGTATTATCTGCTGCTGCTGAGAGCTATTGTTCAATAAAGAGACTTGATACTTTTTACAAAGAGACTGAGACTGAAATCTCTCGCCCTATTGCCGGGGCTTCTCCGGGAGGATTTCACCCTACCCCTATAGGGCTCGCCAGAGATGGAGGCGCTGCACCGTTGCTAAAGAAGATGAAGGCACTAACCCCAGAAGCCTGTCCCTGTTGTCCCCCATACCATCGCGGGAGACTCAGGCCCTGCTGTTACCAGCAGGTAGGCACCACCCACAAACATGTAGCCAGCCCTCACTACACCCTAGGGGTACGATCTGCGACCGGGGGGGTGGAAGATGGGTTACATATATATATTTATATATATATATATCTTGCTCTTAAGGGAGACTAATCCTTTACTCTATACGTATTATTGCTTTCTGGATTATATATACATGCTCCAAGTTCTAGCTGAGCCCTGAACATTGGGATCATATCCCTTAAACACAGTTTATAGTACTTTCCTCGGGAGCTCGCCCACTATGGCCTGTTAATACTTATTCTACGGGGGCTACTATCATTACCAGTGGATATACATATATTTTTTAACTTTTGGATCAGTGAGGAGTCTTTTTTAGAAATGGAAGAAACTGCTGAGGAAGTGATTTCTGAAATCCCAATGAATACCACATTCGTCCAGAAATGCGCAGACAACACCGGGCGCAAGCGCAGAGCAGCACATGTCTTCACGGGAACCATGTTAAATACCTGTGAGGATAATCTAGACTTGACCATATACTTTGCTAGGCTAGAAAGAGCTTTAACAACTAATCTTATACTCTGGTGGGACATCACCACCTTAGACAATTATGTCATGTCCAAGAGGATTCCCAGAGGTCTCCAAATTAAAAAGATGCCCTCATTCGGCTTCCCGTCAAAAGGCTTTGAGGCAGAATGGGTAAAAGTACTGGACGACTGTTCAATGAAGCTAATGGATTTAATCATAAAAACAAAAATCCAAGAGAGGAATGTGGTAAAAAAAGAATGTTAAAGAGCTGCAACAGAATGTACACACCTTCAGAGATATGGCAGACTCTGACAAAATGGACGACAAACTGAGCAAAGACGTGGAAAAAATAGAAGATGACATCATGATCAAAAACTAACCAAATTTGACAGAGACCGTACTGATTATGAACGGAATCAAGTATACACCTGGCAGAAACCACAACCGACAAAGAACATCAACAGACAGGACAATACACAGAGAAGGAATTCCAATCAACGCCCTGACTACCAGAAGAAATCAACCCCTAAGAAATCCATCTTAAAGAGGAATCCTGAAACCTCAAGCATGTCAGATTTTTCTGACAACAAGGCACGCCATTCTACAGTCTCTTTTTCCACTGATGATGAAGGCGACAAGAGTCGAGATAACACGGAATATGAAGCTCGCCAAATGAGGTCATTACAAGATACCTCGACGTCCTATGATTTAAGAAGTTCTAAGAACTAAAAAAAACTATCAAAAAGGACAAGGCGCTCGCCCAAAAGAAGGGACGCCAAACAGAGGAAAGAGGGACTTTTGACATGTCCAACTAATGTTGTTAATATTTCAGGTGTTACTCTTACAGATGGAGAAATGGCAGTGCTTGAGAAGGGTCTCAACTTCGCTCTTAGCGAGGAGTTTGACCTCTTCAGCACTGTTGTTGATCTTCAAAAATATGTAAGAAAACTTTCATTAAAGAAATTCTTTCTATCCAGGGTTGACAGACATACTAGATGTTCTCCACGGGAGAGAATGGACGATTCTGGTCCAACCTCTCCCGTTGATGCACTGGAAAGACCCTCCTTTAGGGAGTTGAGTGTATTACAAGACATGAATGACTTGCTTACTGAACAAGAATCAGGGGAGGTACCAGTGATTGACACGGATCAACAATATAATTTCCTTACTGATAGTAAACACACTAACTTCAAGAACAAATCTGTCTTCTGTCCATTTTCAAACAAAGGGGCACATATTGAAACATTTGAAAAACTTGTTGAGAAAGATCTCCAGATGCTAGCAAGGGGGTTTGCCTTCTCTACTTGTGCACATGGTAATTTCTCCAAGGATGAAAGGATGCACCTCAATTCACTTGGTAAAATAGGTGACATCATAATCAAGAATGCAGACAAAGGTGGGGCCGTGGTGGTTATGCACGTGGATACATATCTAAAAGAAGACTTGAGACAACTCAATGACACACAGGCTTATTGCAAGTTGGACAAAAAACCCACAGGTCCATGTCTCAATGAGATCAGAGAGCTGCAAGGAATTAATAGTTCTCACACAACAGGAATATCAGTTCATATATAATCCATTCCCCACAGTGCCTCTTTTTCACCATCTCCCAAAGATCCATAAGTCTCTGGTCAACCCTCCTGGTAGACCGATTATATCGAGCATTGGATCTTTGGGAGATGGCCTCTCTAGGTACGTGGATCAATTTTTACAACCCATGGTCAAGACCCTTCCTTCTTATCTACGAGATTCTACAGATTTATTGACAGATATACAAAAGATTACATGGTCACATTCCTATTGTTGGGTCACACTTGATGTGACTTCCTTATATACCATTATTAACCACACATTAGGTATTAAAGCCATTAATTATTATTTAAATCACTCTAATATTCACATGGAAAGGAGCACCTTCATTCTGGATTCAATTATATTTTTGTTACAACACAATTATTTTTTATTTTACAACACTTATTATTTGCAAACTCAAGGCATGGCTATGGGGACTTCTTTTGCACCCTTATATGCCAATTTATTTATGGGCTTTTGGGAAATCACACACATTTTCGGTGATGCTAATCCTTTTAGACACCACATTACTTTCTACCGTCGCTATATAGACGATTTACTTATCATTTGGTCTGGCAACACTTAAACACAACATGAATTTTTTGTATATCTGAACAATAATTCCTTTAATTTTAAATTTACCTCCAAAACACATGTTACTGAGATGGACTTTCTAGATTTGCATCTATACATAGATGCAGATCTTTGAATTCAAACAAATATGTTTAGAAAAGAGAACTCCAGAAATTCCTTGCTCAAAGCCAACAGTGCGCATCCCCGACCTTTAATCAGCGGTATTCCGAAAGGACAATTTCTGAGACTCCGGAGACTCTGCTCAACAGATTAAACATTCTTAACCCAAGCAGAACATCTATCTATTAGGTTCAAACATAGGGGCTACAGGGATGAAGAAATAAAAAGTGCATTTAATAATGCATTACATACAGATAGGTCTGTACTCTTGAATAAAACAAAATCTAAGTATGAGAATAAATTACAACAACACACAAAATCGACTGATGACCTACCGTTATTCATTACCACCTTCTCTAGGCAAGCACAACAAATCAGCGCCATCTTGATAAAACACTGGGGCATATTAAAACTAGACAAGGACTTGGATAACTTTATAAAAGATTAACCAAGAATGATTTTTAGGAGAGCTAAAACCATTGGTAATAGAATCTCTCCCAGTTTGTTTGATCCCAATAAAGAAACAAAATCAAGAATCAAAGGTTTCTTCAGTTGCAGCAACTGCAAAGTATGTAGATATGCATCCCCTATGAAACATATTAAAAATGTACACACAAAGAAGAATCACAACTTATGTTCTTTTATGACGTGTAACACTAAATATGTCATTTATGTACTCAGATGCTCATGCGGCAGTTCTTATGTGGGCAGGACTATCCGCCCACTTAAAGAGAGAGTTACAGAACATGTCAGAACAATTAAAAACAGAGATGAAAGATTTCCAGTAGCACGTCACTTCCTGAGATGTCAGTCTGGTTCCTTACAGAATTTTACATTTAGTGCTATTGAAAATGTACAGTTGCATGTTAGAGGAGGAGATCGAGAGTCTCTCCTAAACCAAAGAGAGATGTACTGGATTTATGCCCTTGGGACATTGGCACCCAGGGGCATGAATCTAGACTGGGAACTAAAACATTTCCTTCAATGATGGTTTATGATATCTTTCATAATGCATATCTATCTTTGTACGCGATGATATTCAAAGTGTTTTCCTATGCCAATTGATTGTTTTCATACGTAATATGGGACTATTCATAGAAATTATTGACAATATAATAGATTTATGCTTTAATATATGACATTTTATATTCATGGTTTTTCTAGATCACATGATTATAATCAGTTATATCTATAGATGTCTCTTTCTCTAATAGATTGGTATCTTACATATGTATACATCCCTTAGAAATACTAATCATTTCTTCATTATAGATATGTCTTTGCAACATATATATTTTCTTAGTACATGTCATGTTGCCCTGTCCATTTATCTGTTTGACATATCAAATTATTGATCTCAGATATATCTATGTTTTAATCTATTATTCACTAGTTGTTTTTCCCTTTCTTTTAAATGGTTGAATATTCCTGTTTTTAATCCCTACTAGCAATTTGCTATATTCGTTTAATTATTCCACATTGTGTTTTGTATTTTTTAGCTTCCCTGATACACATTGCTCTGTAGCCACAGCCCACAGGGAGGCGAGTTCACAGTCAGACATCCCATTGGTTGTGATTGTCCACCAATGGGTTTAGCTCTCTTATATACTCGTGCGAGATTTGATCCCCGTGACGTCATCGCTGGGGGCGGGGGCTTGTATATGTAAAAGGGAAAGCATACAAGGCGAATTTACTCTTTGACAAAGGGACTTGTTCCCGAAACGCGTCAGAGTAACCCTGTACTCCTCCCTGACCACCCAATTAAGTCTTTTTAATTACTCATACTGGTTTGAAGCCCCCATTTTTCTACAGCTGTGTTCCGCCATTGGACCCCACGGGACTGCCTTCTCTACACATGCATCGGCGTGATGCACGCAACAAACAAAGATTGAGCTGCTACGCAAGTGAGTTCTCAACTGTTTACTTCAAGATTGCCCATCATGGTACGTACATTTGTTTTACTGGGAGTTTCAACATGACCTTTATGGTATATATTTAGATCTGTTTGATCTCTTCAGCATAACTTGTACACTGCAATGCTCATACAGGTACAATGAGTTTCACGTAGCATTCATTCAAGCTCTGTTTTCTTTGTTAAGTATTATTGCTTTCTGGATTATATATACATGCTCCAAGTTGTAGCTGAGCCCTGAGCATTGGGATCATATCCCTTAAACACAGTATATATATATACAGTGGTTGACAAATCACCAAAAAATCTACTCGCCACACAAAAAAATCTACTCGCCACCTAGTACCAAACGTGTGCTGCTTGGGCCAATATTTACTCGCCCGGGGGTTAAATCCACTCGCCCGGGGCGAGCAAATGTATAGGTTTGTCGAACACTGTATATATATATATATATATATATATATCTTGCTCTTAAGGGAGACTAATCCTTTACTCTATACGTATTGCATCACAGTAAAGGTTGTGTTATTATACATTGTGTGTGGGTGTTATTGCTGTGACCTGTGAGGGGCTGCTTCCGCGCTGCTGGGATCCCTCACAGGTGGAGGCGCTGCACCAGAGTAAGTGCACACCCCAGCCTCTCCGTGGCAGAGGCTCTGGCTCCTGGAGCCAACAGGTATAAGGGCAGCACTGGTAGCTTCCTGTGTTCTGGGGGAAACAGGGCTACATCTGAAAGGCCCAAATACTGTATAACTCACTTGGCCACTGCTTGGTGATAAGTCCAGAAGGGTTTCTTACCCATAGTTACTGTAAATCCTTCTGGAAATTTCAAATAGATTCTGATGGAATTCAATTTATGAGGCCATTACACTCATGGCTCATTTAAAACCATCAAGATTGTTAAAAGAATACAAATGACATGTATCCCCTTGAACATACAGGCAGTAGGATGTGTGATCCATTATAAAAAGGTGTTAGACGAGGAATGATGTAATTCTGCTTAATTGTCATACAACAACTGAGAATATAAAACCAATTTGGTCAAATCTCTATATATAGTTTTTAAACGTACAATGTATTATTTAGAATCTAAAATTCGGGCAAAAAGAGCTTTCCGGTTTGAAAGCGCATGTGTCAGCCTGACACCTATGCGGTTTACCATACCAGGGGTCCACACGTGACTTGGCGACTCTCAGTCTAGGGTTTGGTCCCAAAGTGTGAATGTCTCATGCTGAGCACTCAGCAACTTCCCGGCCATTTTCACACTTGGAATCTCTGAGGCTTTTCAACCCTGCACTTCACTAGACTTAGAGTCGCTCACTTAGCAGGGGCTCTTTGAAGTACAGGGAGGAAAATACCCTCAGCTCATTCACCCTTAACATTTTTACATACTAAAAGATTTTTCCCGGGCTTACAGAAAAAGTTTTTCCCTTACTGTACATTTAAAACTAACAGTGTAATACAGTTTATTAAAACAGTATGTTCTGCTTGTGTCACTGGAATGAAGTTTATATGTGGGTGCATGGTTTCTTTATTCAGAGCTGCACTCCAAAAATTAGAGTTCCATCTCCCTCTGTTCGCAAATTAGCGTACTTAATTGAAAGGTCTCTATTGTGGTTTCCGTGGTTAACCTAGTTCCCACGTCAAAAGACTTTCAAGTTAACACGCTAACAAGGCAAGAGATACATTTTGACAGAAACCACTTCAGTTTAACCGCAAAACACTTATTCAATTGACCTTGCGGTGGCGAGGTCTGGTGCTTGGAAATGGATATCTATTCTTCAAAGCGTTCTTCCCATACACAGCCACGCGTCTTAAATCAGCGCTCACAACGCCATCTTGTGTCTGAAACGCTAACAGCACAGTTTGTATTTATTCCTATTACCACAGTCAGGGAATAGACGGCAAAATGGGGACAATAAAAGTGGTGCAGGGGAAAACACACCAGGGTCATACACAAACATTTAACCCCTTCACTCTCAATGCGATTTAGGGTTAATCAGCCGGGTATAATACCTTTATTAATGGCCTGATTAGCCCTCTCATCGCCACACCTCCCACACTCAAAGCGCAGGGTCTTCCCTGACCACCTCGTCTGGTGGTTGGACTGGCCTGCCATCTCTTGAAGTTATTAGTTCAAGAGAACTGTCCTGGCGGGAAAGGCCATCCGTATTGCCATGTTCACTGCTCTTCTTGTGCTGGATGGTGAAATCAAATTCCTGTAAAGCAAGAGTTTAGCATTTTCCCCCGACACCCTCTACAACCAACTTAATGGGTTGTGGTCCGTAATCACTGTAAATGGTCTGCTATAAAGATAGGGCTGAAGTTTACTCAGAGCCCATTCAATGGCCAGACACTCTTTTTCAATTGTGGCATAAGCCACCTCTCTGGTCAGCAGCTTGCAGCTCAGATACACCACTGGGTGTTCACTGCCCTCCTCCCCCACTTGGCTAAGTACAGCACCAATGCCATAGTCTCAGGCATCAGTCTGCTCCAGCTCCAAGAACTTTTTTTCATAGTCTTGTGCAGCTAGTATAGGGGCACTTGCCAGTGCAGTCTTCAATGCCTGGAAGGAGACCTCACAGGCAGGAGACCAGACTACTAACACACACTGTCGCTTCTGGGTCAAGTCAGTCAGGGGTTTTGCAATGGCGCTATACTGGGGGACAAACTTTCTGTAGTAGCCGGCGGTGCCTAGGAAAGCCATAACCTGCTTATTAGTCTTGGGTGTGAGCTTGAGAAAGCGCTGTAGAAGCGTGAAACTAGTGGGAGTGCTTTTCTCCTGTTTGTTTTAGTATGTATCTTTGTTTTATGTAGTTTAATAAATGTATTTTATTTTTCATCCACCTGGTGAGATCCTGGGTGCTATTGCATAGTTTTTTGCACAGTCTCTTCGTCCAGCCCTTCCTACGTTGATCTCCTGCGCCTATACCCCGCATTGGTGTGACGCGCAGCAGCCGTGCAGGTGTACATCACACAGGATTCGATTTCACCCGATGTGGGGGAGACGGTGCTTTACACAGAGCTGCCATACTCTGCACTGTGCTAACGGAGGAACAGGGAGGCTATGATCAACACTACATTCGGAGAGGGGATTTCAGAGGTAATTTGAAACTTTTCCTCTGTTGTGCATATCCCCCTCACCACGTGTTGCAGTTTAGAGATAGTGTATAAATACTGATTAACCCTAAATTGCATTGGGACTGAAGGGGTTAACTGTATGTGCAACACATGGCTCTGTTTTCTCCTACACCATCATTCTTGTCCCCCATTTTTCAGCTCATTCCCTAGCTGCAGTGATAGGAATGTATATAAACTGTGCCAATTGGTTTTGCGACACAAAAGGGAGCTGTGAGCGCTAAACCCAGCACTGAATAGAGACGCGACGCTGTGTATGGGTGGCCGCTCTGAAAAATAGATTTCGCTTTCTAAGCCTGAGACCTCACAACCGCAAGGTTAAGTGATTAAGTAGTTTGTGGTTTAGATGAAGTGGTTTCTGTCAAAATGTATCCGTTACCTTGTTAGCTTCTTTACTAGAAAGGGGAAAAGTCAATTGATGTGAGAAGCGGGTTAAGCCGCAGACCACATCATAGCCCGTTCAATTAAAGAAGCTAACTCACGATCGGAGTGAGCTAGCACTCTAATTTTTGGAGTGCTGCTAGGAATAAATAAACCATACACACCTATATAAAGTTTATAATAGTAGTAGTTTATTAATAAACTGTATTCTTCTGATGGGTTTAAATGTAAAGACAGGAAAACTTTTTTCTGTGAGCCCGGGAAAAATCCATTAGCATGCAAATATGCTAAGGGTGAATGAACTGAGGGATTTCTCAACTCCGTACTTCAAAGGCACCCTGCAAAGAGGATGGCTCAATGTCTATGAGAAGCCTGGAGTTGAAAAGCCTCAGCAATGCTAGGTGCTAGGATGGCCCGGCTATTGTAAGTGCCAGATACCGGTGTAATGTATGCATACTTCACACTTGGTGGTCAAACCCCAGACTCAGTGTCGCCAGGGAAGGGGTTGACCCCAGTATGCTAAGGAGCTCATGTGTGAAGTTGACACATGCTCCGTTCAAACCGGGAGGCAGCTCTTGCCCTTTCTGCAGACTACTGGCAAGTCGGGGATAGGTGGGGAAAATATTCACACGGCGGGATTGGGTTCATCTGTTAAATATAGGACCCTGAACCCTATAAAAATGCCTGCAGCCCAGTCCCAGGCAGATTCACCTAAGATCAACCAAGAGATGTCCAAGTAACAGTAGCGGCGGTTCCGGCGTGTGAGTGGTTAATTTCACCGTAACAAAGGATCATCCCCCTCTTCAAGAATTTGTCTGTGCTAAGGGTGCCCAAACGAATCCTGTAAGGACTCTACGAAATCTTTCCCTTCGGCGAAGATATAGGTGTGACAAGTTGCGCCTCTAACCAAGGACTGTCGCAGGACTCAACCAGCGCACCCACTAGCATGCGTGCAGGGGTGCCAAGAGACTTTGATTCGTTCTGTGGACATTTCATTTTGTTTCTACATCCCAGTAAGTGTTTATCCAGTGTATATTGTGAAGATTTGTGTGTCTGTCTGAAAAGAAATAAATTACAATTTATTTTACACAACTTGTGTGCTCAGTGCAGAATCCGGTATTAATGTGTAGGTAAGACCTGGTCTCCCATGACACAGTTCTCTTTACCTGTCCCTGTTTCCCCAGACTAAGGGGGCTGGGGTGGTTAGTGTTAGAGACAGAGTTTAAGGATGCGGTGAAAGTTGATCCAAACTTAGAAGGCATGAGACTGCAGGCGTCCGAGTCTTGGGAAAGCGGGGGGTCAGGCCACTTGCTGTGGCACCGAGGGCTCTGGAGTAGGGAGCCGGGACCTACCAGGTTAGACATAGTCTGGACAGGTAGGATACTGTTAGTGGGACCCAGGGAGTGTAGGCAGCAAGGATTGCGGGAAGCCCACTCCATTCCACTAGCAGGCCATCAGGGGGTCACTCAGATAAGAGCCCAGCTGTTACAGCCTTACTCCTAGAAAGAGGCATCAGGGGCAGGGGCTGAGTGCTGCCACCCTGGTGATGCCTGCCATACAGAGGTTAAGCGGTTGATTGTGTGCGGATGCTCCTGAACCGGTTACCAGGAATGGGGAAACTGTTTCAGGGAGTAGCTCGGGCATTGCCAGGACTCTTAGCTATGATAGGGTTTCCTAGTGGGATTGAAGTCGAGCTAGAGTCCCGGGGAGGTAGGACGCAAGGAGCAGAAGCCAGGGCTAGGATAGAACAGCATAGGGCTCTGTCCTCAGACAAGCCGGACAGGACACATAATACAGATCCTCCTGTGCTTCCAGGAGATCTGCGCCCTCTGCATAAGAATGCCAATGGTGTATCAGCAGGACAGTATAGAGAGGAAGGCTCAGGTGGGTCAACCTTCAGCATTCCAAATGGCCTCTGTGAGTTTTTAGGATGCCATTCAGGATGAGGAATGCTCTGGCTACCTTACGACGCCTTGTCACGAGGGCACTAGAGGGAGTGCTGAGGTATGTAGGGGTATAAAGGGAGAGGATAGTTGCCTGTAGGCAGGTATGGGATTCGTACCCAGGACAGGTAGCAGTAGTGTTAGCAAGGATTGGGGAGACAGGGCTTGCTATTATACCCACCCAGTGTTCAGCAGAGATGGCAGAGGCGTTGCATCTAGGGCACAAGGTGCGTGGCAGGTGCCTGACTTCTCTAGGCCCCACTAGTTACTGTAGAAAGGTTATCCCACGGCCCCTTTTAGGGACTGACCCTCTGACTGACTTGACCCAAAAGTGACTGTCTGTGCTGGTTGTCTGGTCTCCTGCCTGTGAAACCTCATCCCAGGCCCTGAAGACTGCGCTGGCCAATGCCCCTATTCTAGTTGCACCAGACTTCTCAAAAAAGTTTTTGGTGCAGACTGATGCCTCGGACTATGGCATCGGCGCTGTACACTGCCAAGTGGGAGAGGAGGGCAGTGACCATGAACATGCGGATGGCCTCTCCTGCCAGGACAACTCTTGTGGGCTAATTACCTCAAGAGATGCCAGGCTAGCCCAACCACCGGACAAGGTGGCCGGGGCACAGCCTGCACTTTGAGGTGGGGACGTGTCATGATAGGGGGGCTAACCAGGCCAATAATAAAGGCATTATACCCGGCTGGTTAACCCTAAGTCATGTTGGGATGGAAGGGGTTAACTGTATGTTCACGACACTGACATGTTTTCCCCTACACCATCTGTATTGTCCCCATTTTGCAGCTCAGAACCTAGCTGCAGCTATGTGAATGTATGTGAATATGTGCGAATTGTATTTAATAAGCTAGCACTCAAATTTTTGGAGTGCAGGTAGCTGAGAATGTAAGAAGCACATTCATATTGTTTGGTGTCCCCTTCACATACAGAACGTGTGTATATATATATATATATATATATATATATATATATATATATATATATATATATATATATATATATATATATATATACTGCACCGACACACTTTATTCGAGCAAATACCCGGTATGTACCTGGCAGATACCTGGAATGCGCCGCTCCTCACCTCTGACAAGCCCCGTTGCGTTTGCCTTCCCAGCCTGGGTTCATGCCTGGCTGACGGGCGGCTGATCTGTTAAATGATAATGATTAGGATTTAATAGGCTGCAATGCTTCGCGTGTCTACCAGATGGCATAAATTCATGAATTGTAATGCAGTATATATATACTGTGCAGTATTGCAGCCAGCGGGAATAAAATGCTTCAATCCCTGCCTGGAAAATAATGCAATGCACTCGGGCAGAAAACAGTCACAAACCTCAATACACCCGGGTATACCCGAATTCGTGGGACTAGCCGAGCTCGAATAAAGTGTATCGCCAGTGTATAGTGTTCGACAATTAATTATAACTACACGCCCGTGGCGAGTTGATTTAGGCCCCCTCCCTGATTGGGTTAACGCGGGAAGAGGGCCGGAAGGCAGCGCTGGGTTAGCCCCTTCCCCGATCTCCTTCCCCTCCTGATCTCCTCCCCCTCCTGTCCCTGATCTCCTCCCCCTCCTGTCCCTGATCTCCTCCCCCCCCCAGACCCCGATACCCGCTTGCTGCCCTGTGGTGTCCGCCACCTTTTCTGCACAGAGGTAATGGTAAGTACTCTCTCATGCCTCCCCCCATGTCCCTCATACCCTCATGCCTCCCCCCATGTCCCTCATACCCTCATGCCTCCCCCCATGTCTCTCATACCTTCATGCCTCCCCCCATGTCGCTCATACCCTCATGCCTCCCCCCATGTCCCTCATACCCTCATGCCTCCCTCCATGTCTCTAAAACCCTCATGCCTCCCCCCATGTCTCTAATACCCTCATGCCTCCCCCCATGTCCCTCAAACCCTCATGCCTCCCCCCATGTCTCTCATACCCTCATGCCTCCCCCCATGTCTCTCATACCCTCATGCCTCCCCCCATGTCTCTCATACCCTCATGCCTCCCACATGTCTCTAATACCCTCATGCCTCCCCCATGTCTCTCATACCCTCATGCCTCCCCCCATGTCTCTCATACCGTCATGCCTTCCTCCATATCTCTAATACCCTCATGCCTCCCCACATGTCTCTAATACCCTCATGCCTCCCCCCATGTCCCTCATACCCTCATGCCTCCCCCCATGTCTCTCATACCCTCATGCCCCCCCCCATGTCTCTAATACCCTCATGCCTCCCCCATGTCTCTCATACCCTCATGCCTCCCCCCATGTCTCTCATAACCTCATGCCTCCCCCCATGTCTCTAATACCCTCATGCCTCCCCCCATGTCTCTCATACCCTCATGCCTCCCCCCATGTCTCTAATACCCTCATGCCTCCCCCATGTCTCTCATACCCTCATGCCTCCCCCCATGTCTCTAATACACTCATGCCTCCCCCCATGTCTCTCATACCCTCATGCCTCCACCCATGTCTCTCATACACTCATGCCTCCCCCATGTCTCTCATACCCTCATGCCTCCCCCCATGTCTCTCATACCCTCATGCCTCCCCCCATGTCTCTAATACACTCATGCCTCCCCCCATGTCTCTCATACCCTCATGCCTCCCCCCATGTCTCTCATACCCTCATGCCTCCCCCCATGTCTCTCATACCCTCATGCCTCCCCCCATGTCCCTCATACCCTCATGCCTCCCCCCATGTCACTCATACCCTCATGCCTCCCCCCATGTCTCTCATACCCTCATGCCTCCCCCATGTCTCTAATACCCTCATGCCTCCCCCATGTCTCTCATACCCTCATGCCTCCCCCCATGTCTATCATACCCTCATGCCTCCCCCCTTTTCTCTAATACCCTCATGCCTCCCCCCATGTCTCTCATACCCTCATGCCTCCCCCCATGTCTCTAATACCCTCATGCCTCCCCCATGTCTCTCATACCCTCATGCCTCCCCCCATGTCTCTAATACCCTCATGCCTCCCCCCATGTCTCTCATACCCTCATGCCTCCCCCCATGTCTCTCATACACTCATGCCTCCCCCCATGTCTCTCATACCCTCATGCCTCCCCCCATGTCTCTCATACCCTCATGCCCCCCCCATGTCTCTAATACACTCATGCCTCTCCCCATGTCTCTCATACCCTCATGCCTCCCCCCATGTCTCTCATACCCTCATGCCTCCCCCCATGTATCTCATACCCTCATGCCTCCCCCCATGTATCTCATACCCTCATGCCTCCCCCCATGTCTCTCATACCCTCATGCCTTGCCCCTTGTCTCTAATACCCTCATGCCTCACCCCTTGTCTCTAATACCCTCATGCCTCCCCCCATGTCTCTAATACCCTCATGCCTCCCCCCATGTCTCTAATACCCTCATGCCTCCCCCCATGTCTCTAATACCCTCATGCCTCCCCCCATGTCTCTCATACCCTCATGCCTCCCCCCATGTCTCTCATACCCTAATGCCTCCCCCCATGTCTCTAATACCCTCATGCCTCCCCCCATGTCTCTCATACCCTCATGCCTCCCCCATGTCTCTAATACCCTCATGCCTCCCCCCATGTCTCTCATACCCTCATGCCTCCCCCCATGTCTCTAATACCCTCATGCCTCCCCCATGTATCTCATACCCTCATGCCTCCCCCCATGTCTCTAATACCCTCATGCCTCCCCCATGTCTCTCATACCCTCATGCCTCCCCCCATGTCTCTCATACACTCATGCCTCCCCCCATGTCTCTCATACCCTCATGCCTCCCCCCATGTCTCTCATACCCTCATGCCTCCCCCCATGTCTCTAATACACTCATGCCTCCCACCATGTCTCTCATACCCTCATGCCTCCCCCCATGTCTCTCATACCCTCATGCCTCCCCCCATGTCTCTCATACCCTCATGCCTTGCCCCTTGTCTCTAATACCCTCATGCCTCCCCCATGTCTCTAATACCCTCATGCCTCCCCCCATGTATCTAATACCCTCATGCCTCCCCCCATGTCTCTAATACCCTCATGCCTCCCCCCATGTCTCTCATACCCTCATGCCTCTCCCCATGTCTCTCATACCCTAATGCCTCCCCCCATGTCTCTAATACCCTCATGCCTCCCCCCATGTCTCTCATACCCTCATGCCTCCCCCCATGTCTCTCATACCCTCATGCCTCCCCCCATGTCTCCAATACCCTCATGCCTCCCCCCATGTCCCTCCTACCCTCATGCCTCCCCCCATGTCTCTAATACCCTCATGCCTCCCCCATGTCTCTAATACCCTCATGCCTCCCCCCATGTCTCTCATACCCTCATGCCTCCCCCCATGTCTCTAATACCCTCATGCCTCCCCCCATGTCTCTAATACCTTCATGCCTCCCCCCATGTCTCTAATACCCTCATGCCTCCCCCCATGTCTCTCATACCCTCATGCCTCCCCCCATGTCTCTCATACCCTCATGCCTCCCCCCATGTCTCCAATACCCTCATGCCTCCCCCCATGTCCCTCCTACCCTCATGCCTCCCCCCATG